>NC_056522.1:112525237-112637779 GCF_019175285.1 Sceloporus undulatus | reverse complement strand
TGAACCTAGCTAAAATAATTGTGAAGGATCCCACTGAGTTTTATGGACTAGCGTTGGACTCGGACCAGGACCATGCCCATTCAGCCATGGACACCCTAGGTCACCTTGGGCAAACTGCACTCTCTCAGCCTAAAGGAAGGTGACAGCAAAGCAGCTCTGAAGAAATCTTACCAAGAAAACTCTATGAGAGGCTCTCTATAAGTGGAACTAGGCTGCATTCACACTGCAGAATTAATGCATTTTCACACCACTTTAACTGCTATGACTCAATGCTATTGAATTCTGGGATTTGTAATTTTGTGAGATATTAAGACTTGTCTGTTAGAGAGTTCTGATAGCATAACAAACTACAAATCCTAGGATTCCATAGCACTGAGCCATATGTATCAAACTGCTTTATTTGTGCAATGTGGCAGCAGGAAAGACAATTTTTGCCATAGTTATAGCTGCAAAGAGGAGAAGTGTGTGCTCTGTGCAACTTGATATTGCATTTATCATAAGAAGCATGAATGAGCAACCAGCCTGAAAGCATACAAAAAAACCAAGTGTTGAACATGTGTTTTAAACTAGGTAATCAAAATCCCCCCCCCAAAGTGTTCAGCCCTTTACAACATTATCCTGACATGCAGGTGGTGTATATTTACTTTACAATCTCTTCTAATGGTGATTTTCATCATCTCATTGAAATAATTTTTCCATTTTAAACAAGTAATATTAAAAAGAAAAGTGGGAAACACCACAAGAATCACACCTTGCTGTTTTCTAATAACCACAAATCTTTTAGAACTCCAGCTGAAAATATCAATGTCATCCCATTCATGGCTTTGCCTACACTGGCGGGGGGAGGGGGGGGCAGGAACTGAACTGAACTGATCTCCCAGCTGGCACAGGCCATCCACAAAACACTCTTGATGATTTGCAGGAAAATTTGATTTGCAGGAGTTTTTGGCGGGCTCGACTGTAGGGTCCATCAAGCCCAGTGTGTGTTGCTATGTTGTTCTACATCAGTGTATGGTCAGCCATGAGATCAGTGGTAAGAGGCTAGATCCAGCTACCTCTTCCTCCTCCTCCCAGTATTGTATTTGTTTATATTCATTTTACTGATACTTGATTTCAGGTGGTCTACAGCTGTGTATGGGGTGCAGAGCTCCAATTCCTTTGTTCTTATTTTGGCTGTTGACCCTATTCTACATTCACAGAAAGGTTTTGGCTCAATATGTGATGGAGAAGATCTTCTTGGATGTGTGAGTACAAGATCAGGTGTGTCCTAAACCTGATTTTAGGGAGCATGGCCCCAGTTCCTTATTCTTTTCTACTTTTTTTGCTACAGTTAGAATGACATACCAAATGTACAGTGCCCAACAGATATAAAAAATATTCAGTGAGGTAGAACATACCACCACCCCTAAAGGATAGCCAGTGCAGCATAGTGGTTTGAGTTTTGGACTAGGACTCTGGAGACCAGGGTTCAAATCCTGGCTCGACCATGGAAACCCACTATTTGCCATTGGACAAGTCACTCTTTCTTAGCCTCAGAGGATGGTAATGGCAAACCTTTGCTGAAGATGCTTACCAAGAAAACCCCATGATAGGTTAACTTAGGGTCGCCATCAGTTGGAAACGACTTGAAGTCACACAACAGCAACAAAGGATACACTCCTGGATATGCAGGTGCATTATTTGGGGGTGGTCCAAAACCACTTTTGTGATGTTCAGAACCACTGTCCTATTTGCACCTATCGTCTCAGTTCATAATTTTTATTTAGTGCAAAAAATATACTTTTGATTGTAAAGAAGTATTACTTTTGGTGAAAGGAATAGTCTTCCAATAACAGGGATCTATGATACAGAATATCCCAAAGTTTCAGTTAGGGTTGAGGGATATATGTGCTGTGGGCCTTTATTTAGTTGTTTTTAACGGTGTGATTTCAGTGTTTTTCACAAATAAGGAACCGGTAACTGGTAAGCAACATTAGTAGTGTGCTAAAAATTAAGAATGGTTTTCTGTAGCTCTTGACATCTGAGTCATTTCCTGTGACTTAAAAGGCATGTGCCATGAAGGTCCTCTTTCCTTACAAGGATATTCCTTAAGTCATTTAAAATCATAAACTCTCTCAACCCTATGAACAATAGTGCTAAATTCTCACATTGCCCTCATTAAATTTACACAACCAACTTTCTATTGTATCAAATAAATGAATCATATCTTTGTTATACCCCATTTCCTCCATAGCTACATCTTTTCCCTTTTCCACTTCTTATCTATTCTTCTGAAGAATGATTAAACACTTTGATTTACGTGGAGCTCTCCCCCCTCAACTTCCCCCAGTTCCTTTCTACCATTTCCCCCTAGTCGATACTCATGAGGCTTATGAGACCTGAAAGGCAAACATGCACTGGCGTGCATTATCTGAGAGCCGAAATTAAGATGATTCCTGGATGTTGACTGACACAAGAGTGAGCAGACGTCAGGCTTGGGGAAAATATTTGCTTTTTAGTAGAAGCAACCACAGCCTGGTCCCCATTTAGAATTCAAGAATTCTGATCCCCAGTACCAGTTTTCAGAATTGAATGCAGCTCACACTCTGAAAAAAATCTACTCTGGGTTATTCTAGGCCTTCTTAATGTCAGATGATCATGTACATGGTGGGTGGGGTAGGAAGCCATTTTGTTGCTGCTAGGGAAAACAGTTGAGTCTTTAAAAAAACTTGCTGCAAATCTCCCCAAGATCTACTAGGTGCTACAATTCTACCTTCTGCCTGTGTGTTGTTGTTATTTGTTGTTGACTGCCCTCGAGTCATCCCTGACCCATGGCAATTTCGTAGATGAGAAATCTCCAAGCCCCCCATCCTCTACTCCTCTGCCCATCTTGTCTTGCCCATGATGTCCCTGATTGAGTTTATACATCTAGCATGTGGTCTCCTGCTCTCTTTCTGCTGCCCTCTCCCTTTCCTGTCATTATTGTCTTTTCCAATGATTTGTGCCTTTTCATGATGTGGCCAAAGTACAATAGCCTCAGTTTGATCATCCTGGCTTCCAGGGAGAGTTCAGGCTTGATTTGCTCTAGGATCCATTTGATTTTCTTTTTGACTGTCCACGGTATTCTCAGCACTCTTCTCCAGCACCACATCTCAGAAGAGTTTTCTCTCATCCACTTTCCTCACAGTCCAGCTCTTGCATCTGTACATGGTGATGGGGCTTGCAGAATTCTAACTTTAGTGTTCAGTTGTATATCTTTACATTTTAAGATCTTGCCTAGTTTTTTCATAGCTGCCCTTCCCATTCCTAGTCTTCTTCTGATTTCTTGACTGCAGTCCCCATTCTCATTGATGTTTGATACAAGGTATGGGAAGTCTGTAACTATTTTGAGGTCTTCATTGTCTAGGTTGAATTTGTGTAGTTTCTTTGCGGTCATTATTTTTGTTTTCTTTATTTTCAGCATTAAGCCTGCCTATGTATGTACATGCCTTCAGGTCACCTGTTGACTTACAACAATCCTATGAATTACATAGAGGTTTCTTAGACAAGGAATCATCAGTGGTTTTGCCAGTTCTATCCTCTGAATTAGAAGCTACAGCACCTGGCATTTATGGTGGTCTCCTAACCAAGTACTAACTGGGGCTGATCCAACTTAACTTCCAAGATCATATGGGATCTGGTGCCTTTAGGGTATTTAGGCAATACCCTAGGATTAATATATGATGGCTTTCTGCAGTCCTGAAGAGGGCAACTTTGACTACTGCTACATGACATGATAAACTACACCATAAGAATCTATCTCCATGATGAGTCTTCCTGGAATCATCATACTTGTCAGACTGTTTTCATGCCTTGATGTTCTAATCCAACTGTGTATTATTCACCCTCCCATTTATTTAAAGGAAACCACACGCCAGCCACAACCATTTCCCTGCTCAGTATGGGGTAGGAATAGGTTCTTCTGTCATAGAGAATTCCTTTCCTCCCAACCTCAGCCTTATCGGAATTTGGTCGGATAATCTGGAAATGTGGAGTTACAGGGTCTTCAATTAAAATACCCTCTTCAGATAGTTTCTGAAATGTACTGTATTTACGAGTTGTAAAATGTTACCTCATACTGTCTAGTCATAACATTAGATGCCTGAGACAAAATGTCGAATTCACAAAAACACACGTTCTGTGTGTTTGTTGTTGTTGTTGTTGTTGTTTTGCCAGACCAGCTTACAAGCTGCTTCTTAATTGATGCATGAGCTGGCATACTTTGCTGTGTTTCACTGGGAGACAAAAAATGAAAGGGATTTAAAAATAAACAAGATAAAACTGATACTCCTGAACGTTAATAGAAAACTGTATGTGTGAAACATGCTTTATTGTATGTTTGAAAAATGCCTCACTGCTACCATCCTTGGGTCTGCTACACACATCATATAGTATCTGAAAGATCCAAAAATCCAGATGTAAGATGTCCCAGAGAAAGAGAACTTATTCTGAGAGCGTGGGAAGTTAGAAGTTGGTGTTTCCTATTTATTAATAATTATTTTCAGCTGTGCTGGCAAAGATTAAAACAAATTGCTACCCTTTAAGATTACAATGTATTTTTTACAATGTATTTCATCCACAATGAAGCAGGAGTTGTTTCATTATCAGAAAGTGATACATTTTATGTCAAGGAATATCAAAGGGGGCAAAAACATTACAACAGTAGTGTGATCTGCATTATTTTTTTCCTCCAGGACATCAGATGGGTAGATTCAAGAATGTTACTGTATTATCCCTTGAAATTTCCAGTCACTACTTTGTTCCTAGATTATTTTTCTTTCATACACGTTTCTGAGGAAGACAATTCCATTGTCAACCTAGTTCATGATAAACAAGTTTTGGAGAGCAAGCATGATGCAGTGGTTTGAGTGTTGGACTATGATTCTGGAAATCAGGGTTCAATTCCTTGCTTGGCCATGGAAACCCACTGGGTGACCTTCACTGAGTCAGATACTCTCAGCCTGAGAAAACCCTGTGATAGGTTCACTATAAAAGTAGGAACAGACTTAAAGAAACAGAACAACAAAGCAAATTTTGAGCTGTTCAAGATAAGCAAGCACAAAATATCCCAATGCAGAAACACACCAGCTATTTACATCATATCACTATCAATAGGATGCACATGAACAAAAATATCAGTGCATTTTCTGGTAAAAATAGTCACATATAAAGGATCTCTTCTAAATCTACAGCACTATATAAATAAAGCATTAAAATAATAATGATGATAATAATAATGATAACAATAACAACAACAATAATAATAACAATACACAAATGTATTAAAGTCTAAATTCTAAGCTCTCTATATAATTTGCCCTAAAGTGCAACAGACTCGAGTAGATTCCCACCAATGGCCTAGGGATTTTAAGTCCTTAAAAGTGTTACTCTGGACAATCTGGTCTGAAGAATGTTCAATCCCAGGGTGAATAAAATACAGCCTGCATACTGCAGTCACCCCCTGGGTCCCTAAGTGTGCCCCCCTAAAGCCTTTCAGAAACTCCCCAAGCCCCGATTCCAAATTTGAATTTTTTTTGCCCTGAAAATCAACCTAAAGTCTCCCAAACAACCACAAATATAGTTGCTTCCCCCAACTCCCCAAACAAAAGTCAGATGAAAATTCACCATGCCAGCCATGAGTGGGACAGAGAACAGCCTTCCCCCCTCCCCATTTGACCCAGGCAGTGTGAAATACAGTAATCCCTCCATGGATTCGGCATCCACAAATTCAATCATCCATGGCTTGAAAATATTGCCAAAAAAATCTAATTTCAAAAATGCAAACCCTGATTTTGCCATTTTATGAGAGACATCATTTTACTTATCGTTGTATTTAATGGGACTTGAGCGTCCACAGAATTTGGTACCCACTGGGGGGAGACGTTCCTGGAACCAAAGCCCTGGGGTATCACGGACTCACTGTACACAGCTTACATCCAGACGGATTTTTTCCCTGTAAAAAAAGGCTGATGAAACTCAGGTTTGGGGGCCAAATCCCTCCTGGAGCTCTGTTTTCAAATCTGGTTCTCTTTGAATTTTTCCCAGATAGCCATGTCACCTTCTGCAGCAGATATTTGGTGGTTCCCCAGTTCTCCTAGTCTCCTGTAAGAGGTAGTATGTTCTTTGCTTTGTATTCCTAGTATTGCTGATCCAGCGCACTCAAGGGTGAATTTATGATTTCTTTAGAATTATGATTGATTTAAATGGCCCCATAATGAAACAAATATGCCCTCTCTTGGAACAATGAATAAATGCATATTATTTTACTTGCCTCTTTCTATCATGACCCCAAATTTTAACACATGCAGTGCTGTGGTTGAGAACATGAAGACAATATCTATTCCTCATTCTGCCTCCTTCATGATTCAATCTGGGATCAGATATTTGCCAAGTAGATCTTTGTCAGAAAGTGTTTCCATTATGCCCCTACTTGTCTTTGTGCAAAAGACACAATAAAACTATTACTTACCTTTTAAAAACAAATAAATATTTTGGGGTTTTTTCCATGGATTTCTCACTGCTCTGGGAAGTGGTGAGCATTTAACACCACATCCTCCAAAGAAAGTATAAATTTATATTCTTGACCCAAATAACTCATCTAGTCAAAACACACTCAGAGAACTTACTTTTATTAGCAATATAAACCTGAGTTCTGGCTTCTGCTGCAGACTTGTCTTAACACCTTCAGTTAAAGACAGGGTAGACAACTATGGTATTTCTAGGTATTTCTTGCCTTTCATAAATCCTAGCTACTTATGGGTTAAAACACACCTGAAGATCTCACAGCTGCCTTGGGCTTATGTAATCACTTAGCTAGTTTTGTATTTTCTAGATTAGATTCTTTAGGATACTGTTATGATCCTTCCAACATTTGTTGTTGTTTATCATTTGTTTGATCATAGGTATAAGAACTCTTTTACTATTTCTACTTCCTCATTGTCTAGGTTGAATTTGTGTAGATTCCCCATGGTCATTTTTATATTCAATATAAGCATTAATTAATTAATTAATTATACAGCCAAAGACCAAAGCAATACCAGGAAAACTCAACCCTAAAGAAGCTGTTCTGTGAAAGCTTCCAGGATACCAGGAAATACTGCCGCTATTCATGTCTTTCCAAATGTACACACAATGAAACAGAAGTACAATGCTAGTTCATGGAAAAGTGAGATTTTGTTGATTAGTTCCTTGAAAAGGGGGTGGGTAGGAAACCCTGTGAGAACACAACTTTCTCTATATCAATTTTATTATTAAGAAATTTAAGAGGAGATTTTTCTGCATATAGAAGATTACATGGACCCCCTTCCAATTCTTGCAGGCCCCTGGACATACATCCCACCAAAATCACTTATTCAAAACAATGTTTGTGAAAGTTCCAGGAACATGGGGATGTGCTTTAGCCAAGTTTGACCTTTTTAATGTGTGTTTGTGTGTCAGTGGGGAGAGAAATCTGGAAGTGAATATATTTTTCTCCAAATTTTCACAAGGTGGCAGCTTGTGGTAGGGTTGCGTCAAATATCCAACAGATTTCCCTTCAGGGAAGTCATCTTCAAGGATAGCAGCCATCTCCCCTCTTCTGCTGAACCTTGTCTATTGCAATATTTACATTTTGGCCTGGATGGGACCAATGAATACCAAGTGCTTTTGGCTGTATTTCAGAGGAAGGAAATGGCAAAACCACCTTAGACTATTACTTGACTGAAAACCCTTTGAAATTCATGGGGTCACCACACGCCTACTCCACTGAAATAGCTTACCATCTTACACTGTTTACAGGATTGATGCAAGCCATCATTTAGAAAACAAATCACATTATATACTTGGTTTAAAGAAAAAGTTGACAATTACCCTAAATAGTTTGTATTCTGTGTGTTGTTTTTGTGTGTGAGCACATGTGTATGAGAGAGACTGAAACAGACACTCACCTTTGTGAGATTTGGGACACAAATACTGGTCTGAACATTACAGAAGGTGGAAGCAGTAAATATCCAATTTCCAGTTCTGTTTTTATAAATATGTGGCATCATGATGCAGCCATAAAAAGGAAACAATTCCATATTTTTCACCATTTGCTTTATTTATTTGTCATATGGGCTACTGATATTATTTTGTGGACAAACTGTTTGCAGTCAGGAAGCAAACAAATAAAAAAATAAATTTGATGTTGATTTCACATTGATTGAAGTTAATTTTCAGACTAACCATAGTTTAATGTGACATCTGAGTTCATAAACCTGGTTACATTAAGATGTTGCTACCATAAAACAAGAGTTCAGAGCAAACAGAAAATACAAGCACACAGCTAATAATGATGGTTTGCTAATAGTGTGCTTAGAAATTCAAGCTATGTTTTAGTTTGTAAGCTATGGTTAGTCAAAATATGATTTCCTATGCCATGTGAAATGAACCTGCTGATTCCAAGGGTATTAAAAGAGCTGGCAAATGTAATCTCAGAGCCTTTGGCAATAACCTTTGAGAACTCCTGGAGAACAGGAGAAGTCCCAGCCAACTGGAAGTGGGAAAACATTGTCCCCATCTTCCAAAAAAAAAAAAAGGGGGGGGGGGGGGGGGGGGGGGGAGGATTTAAACAATTATTGTCCAGTTCGTCTGACATCAATACCAGGAAAGATTCTAGAGCAGAACATTAAACAGAGAGTCTGTGAAAATTCAGAATGGAATGCCATAATCACAAAAAGTGAACAAAAGTTTCTTAAAATCAGTCATGCCAGATTGATCTGATCTCTCTCTCTTTTTTTTGTTCAAATTATCAGATTGGTAGATGAAGGGAACACAACAGATATAGCATATCTTGATTTCAGTAAGTACTTTGACAAGGTCCCCCATGATATTCTTGCCAACAAGCTTGTAAAATGTGGACAATACAACCATTAGGTGGATTTCTAATTGGATGACCATCTCAGCAATGGCTCCTCTTCATCCTGGAGAGAAGTGACTTGTGGAGTGTCACAGAGTTCTGTCCTGGGCCCAGTGCTATTCAACACCATTAACAATGACTTGGATGAAAGAATAGGGTGCATACTTATCAAATTTGCAGATGACTTCCGGCCAGCGAACGGAGGCGTGAGGAGCAGGCTGGCGTTTCTCTGTCAGCCAGCTCTCGACCCGTGGGAGATAGCCCAGCGTGAATTACAGTTTCTGGGCCAAACTGCTCCTGATAGGAGAGTTCCAGAGGATCCCCACAAAGGCTTTTGTAAAAGGCATTTCAAGGTGCATCCTGGAGGAGCCCCGAAGGAAAGCCCCAACAGAAGCGGAGGGAGCCGCGGGAGCCCGCCCGTGGGCGAGAAAAAGCCTAGGCTACAAGCGCCTCTGCCGGTTTTATTTTAATTTGGGAAAAAAAAAAAGAGGTATACAAGACATAAAGCCTGAATACCTTCAGTCATTTTTCTTTGGAGTTTTAGTGCTTATACACTTACAAGTTGAAAGAGAACCAGCCTGCTTTTTGGTTGTTGTTTTTTTTTCTTTTTTTTCTTTCTTTTTTTTTTGCTGAGAAGGGATTGCCATCTACAGCTGCAGCTGTGATTAAACAGGCTGTTGGGAAAGACTGTGAGGGAGCGGCAGCGATTTGCTACAAACTGCTACAAACTGTTATTTGATACTTTTAAGCTTTGATTTATTGCAGCTTGCTGGGCTAAAAAGTTCTGATTTAATACTCTACTTAAGTGAACCAACTGTAAATGAAGAAATTAATCATTTTAAAACCATTTCTTTGGGAGTATATGCTTGAATGGTCTAAACTCAGCTGTGTATATTTACAGAGAAGGAAAGAGGAGAAGTTGCAGAGGCTTGGAAAGTGCAATTTAGCTGTGGCAAAACGGATGCAGAGAGAAATCTGTTAAATCAAGAAGGAAATAAATGACTGTAGTATTTGATGGATATAATATTAAGACTATTAAGAGTATTAAGACTACTGAAGAGTGAAGTTCCAAGCAAATATTAAATAAATAAACAAATAAATAAAAGGAAGACAAAGCCCTGAATATAAGGAGCAAAGGAGAAAGGGATAAAGGAAAATCAGATAAGTACTTGTAGGGTTTGAATATATTATTTTCTCCTCCCTTTCTGTATCCTGTATCCCACTAGGAATAGTGGGAGCTGCCTCTATTGTTTGAACACATTATTTTGGAATCTTTAAGAAAGTGGTTTTTTAAGAAGAAAGAAGAGGGACATAAAGTGATTAAGGAGGATAAAAGTGTCTATAATGAACACAAGACAAAACTCAGTTAAAATGTCATCCCAAGCTAATAGGAGAAACTCGATGGAACAGACATCAATAATGGAGGAAATAAAGAGACTATCTGCACAGATGGAAAAGAATGGAAAAGATTTGGAAAAAAACTTTAGGCAGGAGATAAAGGATCTGAGAAGAGATGTGAAAGCAGATTTGAAGTCTGAACTCAAATCCGAATTAAAAGGGATAAAGCAATCTTTGGAGGAGATGGGGAAGGAAGTCTCTCAAATAACTACTAGGATAGATAAATTGGAAGAAACATCACAGACTTTAAAGGAAAAAACATCTGAACTGTGGCAACATCAAGAGCAACAACAAGATGCTAGAGCTTTGGATGAATTGAAGCAGAGAGAAAACTCCCTGAAAATTCGGGGCTTGAAAGAACAAAAACAAGAAAATCTATATGACTATCTTCTTCCAGCAATTGCTGAATATATGGAAATACCTTATCAAAATCTTCTTAAAGACGTAAATAAATTATTTAGAGTGAATTCCATCATTGCCAAAGAAAAATCTCTTCCCAGGGACGTGGTGATATCATTTGTGAGAAAAAAAGTCAGGGATGAGCTGCTGTTCTTGAGCTATGGAAACCCGTTGGAAGTCGAGGGATCCGAATTGAAATTTTTTAAAGACATTCCTAAGAGGATTCTCCAAAAAAGAGGAAATTATAAGTTTATAACAATCAACCTCAATAAATACAAAGTGTTATATAAATGGGAGAAACTAGAAGGCATCTCGGTGAAATGGAATCAAAAATGGTTTAAATTAAATTCAGTTTCAAAAGCAAAAGAATTTTGGAAAAAAATTTGGGGAAAAAATCATAAATACTTCGGATAACCATGATTATAATAACAAAGATAGCCTTACTGAAGACCTAGGAGGAGGAGAGGAAGCTTCCGAGGAAGGAGAAGATGATAACGATAGAAAGGATGAAAACAAAGATGACTCCTTGGATGAGAAAGAACCATCGGATTCAGATGAAAAGGTAATCCAAAAAACTTTTAATGATAAAATGACATTTCAAGGGGGGAAAATAAAAAATAAAAATAAAGGGAAAGTAGTTTTGTATTAAATCTAATTAGAATTGATGGATTGTTTATCTTGGAATATAAAAGGACTTAACCAACCGATTAAGAGGAAAAAGGTATTCCACTATATAACTAAACTTAAAAAGGATGTGATTTGTTTATTAGAGACGCATATAAAACAAGGAGATGAAAGGCTATTGTATAATAAGAAATTAGGAAAAGAATTTATCTCATCCTCCAAAAAAAGGAGAAAAGGTATTGTTATTTATGTTAAACACAACATTAGTGCTAAAGAGGTCTTCAATGACAAGGAGGGACATTATATAGGAGTTGAAATTGAGACAGGAAACCAGAAAATTCTTCTGGTAGGAGTGTATGGGCCTCAAGAAAGAAAGGACAAATTCTATCACTCCTTATATAAACTGATGTTGAACTGGGATTACTCGAATGTGATTATGATGGGCGATTGGAATGCGGTAATAAACCCGGAAATAGATAGATCTCAGAGTAAAGGGAAGAAGAAGAGACAAGGGAAATTACCGGCTTCCTTCTTTAAACTTATGGAATCTCAGACTTTAATAGATGTTTGGAGACACTTATATGGAAATGCGAGAGACTATACCTTCTTTTCCAGTAGGCATAAATCTTGCTCAAGAATAGACTTTTATTTAGTTTCTAAAGGTCTCTCTACTCAAGTGACTAAGATGGATATTTTGCCACGATCTCTATCAGACCATAATCCCATCTCTCTAAAAATCAAAGCTAAAAAAGCAGTGTATAATTGGAGATTAAATGAAAAACTTTTGAAATCCCCCAAAATAGTAGAAGATGCCAAAGAAATACTTAAATATTACTTTCAAGAAAATATGGGGAAAGGCACTAAAGACACGATTGTTTGGGAAGCATCGAAGGCAGTCCTAACAGGTTTTTTCATAAAGAAAAATGCGGAAATGAAAAGAAAACACCAAGAAAGATTGAAAGAGATAACAGATAAATTGAGAGTAAAAGAAGAAGAACTGCATAAAAATCCTACAAATTCAAAGATTAATTCGGAGATTAAAATACTACAAAAACAAATGTCTATCTTGCTTACAGAAGAGATAGAAAAAAAGCTTAAATATTTAAGATTAAAGAACTTTCAAGATTCAAACAAGTCGGGTAAATGGTTGGCTAGTAAACTGAAAGAAAAAAAAGAGAAAAAGTTGATAATTAAGATCCAGCAAGGCCAACAAATTGTTACGGATCAAAATAAAATCAAACAGATTTTCTATAACTACTACAAGAACTTATACAATCAACATGAAGAAGATGTAAAGGAAATAAGTCAATATGTAAATAATAGTAGCCTTCCTCAAATAACACCAGAACAAAAGGTTCAGATGAATCAGCCAATTACCATAGCAGAAGTACTTCATGCCATTAAGGATAGTAAATCTGGTTCTGCTCCTGGCCCAGATGGCTTTTCAGCCTTATATTATAAGACTTTTCAACTTGAATTAGTAGAACCATTGAAAAATATGATGAATAATCTGAAGGAGGGATATTTCCCTACAACTTGGAAAGAAGCAACTATATCCCTTATTCCAAAAGAGGGAAAAGACCTGACCCAAGTGATAAATTATAGACCTATATCACTTTTAAATAACGATTACAAGATCTTTGCGAGTATTTTAGCAGAAAGGCTGAAAAAAAATATCACTTCAATCATTCATAAAGATCAAAGAGGCTTTGTACCAAAAAGATACATTAGAGACAATACTAGGCACTATTTAAATTTAGTTGACTATCATGAAGTGTATATTAATAAGAAATTTGCAGCCTTCTTTTTTGATTTAGAGAAGGCTTTTGATAATGTTTCATGGTCTCTGCTAAAATGTGTAATGGGAAAATTTGATTTAGGGGACAACTATATGAGATGGGTTGGAGCAATATACCAAGACCAAGGAGCAAGGTTATGGATAAATGGAGAAAGAACTGAGGTTCTGCGCATAACAAAGGGTACAAGGCAAGGGTGTCCTCTTTCACCCCTTCTCTTCTTGTTGGTGTTTGAGGCTTTGCTGCAAACCTTAAGAAGAAATACAAATATTAAAGGGGTCCAAGTTCAAAGAAAAGAATATAAGCTGAAGGCCTTTGCTGATGATCTTATGGTGACTTTAAGTGATCCTTTAAATGATTCTTTGGAATTGATGAGGGAACTTAAGAAATTTGAATTGATATCTGGTTTAAAAATTAATAAGAACAAAACGGCAATTATAGTGAAAAATATGACATCAAGCGAGACTCAAAAACTGGAAATAATTACTGAGATAAAAGTGCATAAAAAAACCAAATATTTAGGAATTTGGATCACAAATAAAAATTCAGAATTATTTGCTAATAACTATGGGAATTTGTGGGATTGTGTTAAAAAAGATTTAAAAAGATGGAAAGATCTGAGCTTATCATTATTGGGAAGGATATCAGTTATAAAGATGAATATTCTCCCTAAGTTTCTATTTTTGTTTCAAACAATACCAGTAATCAGAAACGAGAAACCATTTAAAGAGTGGGAAAAGGGTCTCTCAAAGTTTGTATGGAAAGGTAAAAAACCTAGAATAAAGATGAAATACCTACAAGATGTAGGTGAAAGGGGAGGACTCGCTATGCCTAACCTGAGAATCTACTTTGAGGTATCATGCCTATTGTGGTTGAAAGAATGGATAAGTTTAACGGATGAAGATTTATTAAGCTTGGAACACACTAACTTGAGGTTTGGTTGGCATGCGTTCCTTTTCTATGATAAAGAAAGAGCAAATAGGGATGTCAGTAACCATTTTGTAAGAGGACCTCTATTAAGGATATGGAAAAAGTATAAAAGGCTAATTTGTGATAAAATCCCAATGTGGGCATCCCCACAGGAAGCCTTTTTCAAATATAGTAGTAAAAAGGATGAATGGATCTATTATAAAGACTTATTAGTTCTGCGGAATGGGAAATATCAGATTAAAACTCATGAAAGCCTTTTAAATCAAGGCCTTGATATTTCATGGTTTTTTTTATAGACAACTGCGGGAACGCTTCAGTATGGATCAGAAACAAGGGGGGATAGGCAATACCGACTCAAATCTGGAGGCAGAACTGTTATCAGATAAGAGGGCACCAATATCAAGGCTGTATAAATGTATCTTGGCCTATCAAATGGAAGATGAGCTAATCAAAGATAACATGATTAAATGGGCGAGAAATTTTGATGTGGTGATCCCTTTAGATCAATGGGAATGCTCCTGGAAAAAAAGAATTAGATATACTTGCAGTCAAAGCATTAGAGAAAGTTACTACAAAATCTTCTACCGTTGGTATTTAACTCCAGTAAAAATAAGTAAAATGTATAATTGTAGTAATAATTTATGTTGGAAATGTGGGAAAATCCAGGGAACTCTTTATCACATGTGGTGGACATGTGAGCATGCAGTTAACTTTTGGAAAATGATATATTTTGAAATTAAAAAACTTATAGATGTAAGACTTAAGTTTTCACCTGATGTATTCTTGTTGAACATAATAGATTTTGGCTTGGAAAAAAAATGTGGCAAAATAATTTTTTATATGTTGTCAGCAGCAAGAATAATATATGCACGCAACTGGAAATCCAAAATGATTCCTCGCAAAGAAGATTGGACCTATAAATTACTTGATATGATGGAAATGGATAAACTGTCAGAGGCTCTTCGTAATGAATCACAAAGCAAGTACAGAGAGGACTGGACCATTGTCATAAAATCTCTTCAAGAACAATGGGGAAGAAATGTAGTAGTGGGAGTAGGAATATTATAGATGATATATGCCCTCTCTATTGTATATTTGATATTTGTTACCATCGGCTTAATGACTTAGGAAACTTAATGGAGGGACAAATGCTATGTAGCTCTCAAGGCCATTTCAATATATTTTTAAGGCAGAGCCCCTACCGGCGAAGCAGCCAGAGACCATGGCTAGGTAGGATAAGGAGAAAGGGATAAACATGTACATAATAATGACTTTGAATTATAGTTGGGTCATATTAAGCAAGGATGAATTTATGTATAAATAAGCAGAAAAGAACTGAAGGTTAGGAAGTACTAAAGACAAGGTTTGTATGGTGTGAACTGTTGAATATTATAAGCATTGG
This sequence comes from Sceloporus undulatus, assembly GCF_019175285.1. NCBI lineage: Eukaryota > Metazoa > Chordata > Lepidosauria > Squamata > Phrynosomatidae > Sceloporus > Sceloporus undulatus. The sequence continues at coordinate 112,622,337 of NC_056522.1, read as the reverse complement.
TTATAAATAGTTTTCTTTATTTGTTTTTAAATGCTGAAACTTCAATAAATATTATTAAAAAAGAAAAAAAAATTGCAGATGACACAAAATTCAGAGGAATAGTTAATACAGTGGTACCCCGGGATACGAAATACCCAGGTTACGAAATTTCCGGGATACGAAAAAATCCCATAGGAAATAATTGTTCCGGGTTACAAATGTTTTTTCGGGTTACGAAAAAAATTTTTGGTGCTTTTCGGCGCTTTTTCGCACGAAACGCGGCTTTTCCCCATTAGCGCCTATGGGTTTTCGGCTTGCGAAGGCTTTTCGGGTTACGAAAGCGGCCGCGGAACGAATTAATTTCGTAACCCGAGGGAGCACTGTACAGAGGACAGGATCACAGTTTAAAATGACCTTTTCTCCAAATTTCCTTAAATAGATTAGAACAAAATGAATTTCAACACTGAGAAATGTAAGATGGATTAGGGGGGAAAATGAATAGATTTAGGATGAAGGACACCTGGCTTAATGAGGCTACATGTGAAAGAGATCTAGGAGTCCAATAGACCACAAGTTGAACATGAGTCAGTACTGTGACCCAACAGCTAAAAAGGCCAAGATGATTCTAGGCTGCATCAGCAGAAGTATAGTGTCTAGACCAAGGGAAGTAATAGTGCCACTCTATTCTACTTTGGTCAGGCCTCACCTGGAATTCTGTGTCCAGTTCTGGCACCACAGTTCAAAAAGGATGTTGAGAAGCTGGAGCGTGTTCAGATGAGGGCAACCCAAATGGTTAAAGGTCTGGAAAATAAGCCCTATGAGGACAGACTTAGGAAGCTAGATCTGTTTAGCCTGGAGAAGAGATGGTTAAGAGGTGATATGCTTAGGTATTTGAAGGGGTGTCATATTGAGGATGGAGCAAAATTGTTTTCTGCTGTTCCAGGAAATAGGACCAGGAGCAATGGATGCAAGCTACAGGAAAAGAGATTCTACCACAACATTAGGAGGAACTTCCTGACAATAAGAGCTGTTCTACAGTGGAACACACTCCCTCGGAGTATGGTGGAGTCTCCTTCTTTGGATGGCCATGTGTCAGAGATGTTTTGATTGTGAGTTCCTGAATGGCAAGGGACTGGATGGCCCTTGGGATCTCTTCTAACCCTATGATTCTATGATTCAGTAACCTATTTAAATTGCCTTTCTAGTGCTATCTCATATATCTATGTTCAGTTTCTATGAAGAGACAGCTTGAGTTCAGGGAATAAACACTGGCCAGGGTAGCAGATTTAAAAAGGCACAAGGGGCTGCAATCTGGAGAGAGAATATCCAAAAGCCATCTTCCTCCACCTTCCACTGGCAGAAGCCTCTGCTGAGTCATTCTGTCTTTCAAGAACTCCCCGGCTCTTACATGAATGAAATGCAATGATGAGGATGTGCCACCAGAATGAACATTGCTGACAGAATGGATTGCCCTTCCCATACTTTAGTGTCCCCAGAGGGGTGCGAGGAGTGCAGTCCACACCGAGTGACACCTCAGAAGAGGGGTTATACCCAGTTAGGCCTTCCTCCTGCTATGGAGTGAGAAGGGGCAAACACGCCCCTCCTGGTTTTGGAGCGGCAGCAGCTTTCTCCTGAAGAATAGGCCATTGCGGCAAAGGAGAAGAGCAAGCACACCCTTTTGCCCTGTCACTCCCTGGGAGCCCCCCTGCACTGGGTGACACTAGGGGTGGGGACTCCACTGGTGCTTCCCAAACTACTCTGAAGGGTAGAGAGATCCTAGAGAGCAGATCTGTGGGGAAGCAAGAATGTCACATAACACAGCCTTGCGTTTAAGATACAATGTAATAAAAAATAACAATACACATGCAGTTAACTATTCCCTTCAGTTATTTGAATTGTTATACCGTATATACTGAACTATAAGTCGGCTTCATGTCAAGGGCAGGTTTGGAAGATTTTGATATGACCTGTGGTTAAGTCGAGGGTAGAATTTAGGAGCATATAACAAAGGATCTAAAGGATGAAGCAAAGGAAAACGGTGCCAAAGAATGTAGAAAACTCTAAAAAGTATAACTATTTGTCCTTAAAATAAAGGCTGGATGGATGAGAGAGTAGAGGGGGGTCAGTGATTCCAGGACAGATTACATTTTTGCTTCTCACCAGGGAATTGTTCCTTTAAAAAAAATAGTAGTTAGAGTACAGTGGTGCCTCGGGTTACGAAATTAATTCGTTCCGTGGCACCGTTCGTAACCCGAAAAGCCTTCGTAAGCCGAATTGCCATAGGCGCTAATGGGGAAAAGCCGCGATTCCGTGCGAAAAAGCCGAAAAAAGCACCAAAAGTTTTTTCGTAACCCGAAAAAACATTCGTAACCCGGAACAATGTTTTCCTATGGGATTTTTTCATATCCCGAAAATTTCGTAACCTGGGTATTTCGTATCCCGAGGTACCACTGTAATTGGATTGACCCGTGGTTAAGACAACTTAGGTTTTTTTAGTTCAATTTTGACTAAAATTTCTAGACTTATAAATGTGTATATACAGTAGTTCTGTAAATCAGTCTACAGTGAAAAGGTTCAATTGCCTATGTGTAATTCCTCTATTTAATCAACATAAGTTGTTTTAGCAGTAACTTTAAACTGAAACTTGGAACAAAACACTATACTCTTAAATAAATATAAGGTTTAATATCTAAAAAGGAAACAATATTCAAGAAGGTTTACACACTTAGGAACAGCTTAAAGCCCTTGGGGAAAAAGTAACATTTTGAACACAGGTACAGGGCAGGACGGAACAGGTAGGCAAATTGGTTGTAACATTCATTTTCTAACATTTACATTACCAAACTCCGCTTCTTATTGATGCTTGTTTATTAACAGGCGGGAGGGGAAGATTACTATTGCTGACAGATTTCCATTTGTTCCTGTAAATATGAGACTTTCTGCTCTTCATTAAGAAAAAGGCCACAAGAATCCCCAATCCAGCCAATCACAATCATGTACATCAGTGATGGGGAACATGCTAATCTCAGCATTCTTCGTCACAAGCTAGGTTTGTTCAGACTGCTGGACATTGAAATCTTGTAACATCTGGAAGACTATGATTTCCACACAATTTACATGGATATTTCTAACTTTGTGATTCACACAATACAAAATAGCTCCATGATTTCAATTAGAATAGTGTTGAATAGAATGTTGCCTCACTATTCTTAGTTGGTTTTGTTCCTGTAAAACACTTTCCCTCATCCTTTCTTTAATATTTTATAACAATTAATTTACATGTTGTTTTCCTTTGTTTTTGGATTTGTTTTGTTTCTTCTTTCGATTATAAGTTATTCCATTTTCATTCTCAGAATTTTCTATCCATCATCTCTGCACTGTCAGTGCTAGCTGAATGCACTTGTGCACTGAGCAGATAATGTTAGTTAATGGGTGGGTTAAAATATTAGGGCAATATTAGTCCTTGTTAAGGTTAATGAAACAACATTGAAGAAAATGGGACATATGTAAGACCTGTTCATTTCAGTGGGTGCATTCTTGGGGCTAAAACTGGGTTTCACTTAAAATAAATAAATAGTTGGGAATCTTCAGCAAAGATGCTTTGCTTTCCAGAGGGGAAGAGACCAAATATTTGGTATGTTGCCACCAATGTTAAGAATCAGAACAGAACTTTGGGAGTTTGGCAAACACCACTCTGCATTGGCAACCCTTACCTTATGTGGAATAAGTATGGCATGACACTATCATTTTTTCTTATCACCTGTTTCATGCATCTAAGGAAGTAGACTGAAATCTACAAAAGCTCATGCTGCCAACTTCTTTCAGTTAGTCTCAAAGGTGCTACAAGATCTCTCTAAATACTGATTCTACAGACTAAAACGGCTATATTTTTGAATTCTGTTTCATGATAGTTACACATAGGGTTGCCATAATTCTCTACTATAAACCGGGACAAAATTTAGACCAAAATATAGGACAATTGTAGAATAAAACTTAGCCCAAAATGTAGGACATTTAAGGCCCTCCATTTTTCTTAAATGTCCTACATTTTAGGCTAAATTTTATCCTACAATCCTATTATTATTATTAGGTCTAAATTTTGTCCTACATTTTGTCCCAGTATATAGTAGAGAATTATGGCAACCCTACACACAGGCCTACTTTTCCAGTGCTGCCCTCCCCCGAGAGCATATGAAGAGATGCTTTTGGGAAGGAGTAGCTGGGACTGTGAACATCAGTGCTATCTGCCTTCCATCACTTCTTTGAAGACTGATGCAGCCACACATAAAGCCACTAGCATCAAAACTGCAATCATACCAGATAATCTGATATGAGTATAATGGTGCACCCAAGATGCTTGAACTTGGGCTAGTAAATTTCTGGATTTCTAAAAGGGAATACCATGTCCCAATAAAAGGTATCACACAGCACAAACTCCATCCAACATCTCATAAGGAGATCACAAATGCAATGGAGCATCCCTCGCAATGTACCCCTAAATCCTCCAGAGAAGATTTGGGACATGTATAGGTGGAGGGGAAATCCACTCCATGAGCAGTGTATGTTTTGCTGGAACAAGGCAGATAAAAGTATATAAAGATGAATTATGCAATTATTCTAAATATATTATTCTGAAATATATTATTTTGATGCTATACTAACATCAGTAAAACTTAATTTCTGGTATTTATGCAGGATTAGAAAGTAGCTTGTGAAATACAAAACATGCAGATGGTTATTTTAAAATTTAAATGCCTAGTACAAAATTTAAAGAGAGAATTTGCATATGAAATCTTGAACTAGTTTAGCATATTTCAGATTTTTATAAAGAGTTCCAACAAGTTAATATTAATAGAACTTGTGCATCTCGTTTGCCAGAATAAACAAGTGTTTGTACTCTAAAGACAGGCCACTGCAACTTTAGAAAATATCCCTGTTTATTGATTAATAAGAAATACAAAGTGGCACATACTTCCACTCAGCGTCCATGCTCTCAGCTTCTTATTGTACCTAGAAAACAAAAGACTGGGAGCAGCCTCATAAAGTTTCTCATGTCATATTTGAAGTTAATGAGAGCAGTGGGAAAACATGGCTGATACAAACTGAGGCCAGCCTAACTGCTCTTTATCACATGAAGGATCTTTCTTCCTGTTTGGCTTGTAGCAGCAACGATTTCTGGTCAGGTCGTCCTCACCAAGCAAACTGATGTTGTGTTCCAATCAAAGGCTGACCAAAATAAATACAAACTGACACTTCAATCTGCAGGTTGGGGAATAATACTGATGTGAAGAAAATTATCAGGATAACTCATATGTTCACTTAGCCACTGTATCGGTGTCTCCAACATTGGTTCTATCCCATGAATCACCACTTGAGTTTTCTTTTCACCATCTAATCCAAAACAAAGAAAGAAGGGCAATTAAGAAACATTCATAGGTTAAAACATGTTCAGAACACACGGCTCATGGTGAAATTCTACAAAATCCTTCCTGTGATTAGCTTATTACTGTACTGGGTATTTTAACTGAATAAATATCCAAAAACTCTGTCAAAGAGAAAGGTAAAGCTAAAAGGCTTTGAACTCAAGTGAACTAAAAAACAACATTCTTATGAAGATGGATCAATGAATCATCATTATAATCATTACAAACGGGCACTTTAGTATGCGCTCCGCGCGTGCTAGGGTTAAAAAGGGGCGTCCTTTCTGGACGCCCCCAATCCTAGGACGCGCGGAGCACGCACAAAATGGCGGCGGCCATTCCACATGGCCGCTGCCATGAGGACGTCACGACCGCACCACCTCTATATGGGGCGGCGCGGACATGACATCCTCGCTCCACACCAGGGCGCTTAGTGCGCCCTTAGCGCGGAGCAGGAAGGAGCTCCGTTTTGGAGCTCCTTCCTGGTTTGGTCCGCTGGGCGCAGCTTTCACATGGCTGTGCCCAGCGGACCAAAGGAGAAAGGGGCCAAGTGGCCCCTTTCTCCTCCTCCCCGCTGCCGTGGAGTGTCCTTGGGGCTTGAAGCCCCAGGGACACCCCTTTTCAGGCTGCGAGGAAGTGGCGTTTTGCCGCTTCCCCGCAGCCTGAAAAGCGGCGGATTGGGGCCTCAGCGACTGCCGTTCTGGCCACTGAGGCCCCGATACACCAGGGAAAGGGGCGGGTGCAGCCTGCCCCAAATGGGCGGTCAGTAACCCGCCTTAGTTGCCATCTAGTCATCCCTGACCACATGGTAACCCTGTGAACCAAGGCTCCTTATACTCTACTGCTCTGCTTAGGTCCTGTAAACTCAAATCCGTGCCCTCCCTGATTCAGTCTATCCATCTGGTCTGTGGTCTTCCTCTCCATCTGCTGCCTTCTACTTTTCCCAGCATCACTGTCTCTTCTAATGAGTCTTTCCTTCTCATGGTGTGTCCAAAGTATGACAATCTCAGTTTAGTCTTATTGGCTACCAGGGAGAGTTTGGGCTTGATCTGTTCAAGGCCCCATTTGTTTGTCTCTTTGGCTGTCAATGGTATTCTCAGCACTCTTCTCCATCAACACGTTTCAAATGAGTTGATTTTCTTTTTATCCACTTTTCACTGTCCAGCTCTCACATCCATACATAGTGATGGGGAATACGATGGCTTGGACAATCCCAACTTAGTATTCAGTGTTATTTTGCACTTTGCACGTTAGGATCTTGTCTATTCTTTCATAGTTGCCCTTCCCACTTCTAGCCTTCTTCTGATTTCTTGGCTGCAGTCTCCACTCTGGTCAACGTTTGATCCCAGATAGGGAAATTCTTTGACTATTTCTATTTTATTGTTATTTAGGATGAATTCAAGTTGTTCTTCTATGGTCATTACAGTATTTTTGTTTTCTTACTATTCAGCATTAAGCCTATCTTAGCAGTTTCCTCTTTGATCTTCTTTAGTAACTGTTACAGGTCTCTGTTGTTTTCTGTTACAGGTCTTTGTTGTTTTTTGCCAGTAGTATGGTGTTGTCTGCATATCTTAGGTGGTTCATGACTAATCCAAGTCCTACTGATTTCGGTGGGTCTAATCTAGATATGAGTGAGCCAGTGTGGTGTAGTAGTCTGAGTGCTGAACTACAATTCGGGGTTCAAATCCCTGTTCCGCGATGGAAACCCATTAGGTGAGCTTGGGGAAGTCACACTCTCTCAGCCTCAGAGAGGCAAAAGCAAACCTCCTCTGAATAAACTTTGCCAAAAAAATTCTGTGATCAATTTACGAACAACAATCTAGGTATGAAATCTGGATCCAACCCAATGTACTGACAAGAGTAATAATATATGCAAAACTGCCAAATAATCACATATGTCTTACTATGTAGGGCTTTACAGGTCATAACCAGCACTTTAAACTGTGTCTGGTCTTTATAACTACACCAGTACTGCAGCTCTTTGGACAAATTAAAGTTTCCTACCATTTGTCATAGGCAGCTTCAAGTAGAGCACCTTTACAGTAGTCCAAATGGGATGCAGCTAAGGCATGTACTGCTGTGGCTAGATCCAATGTCTCAAGGATTGGGAGCAGTTGGTGGACAAGCTTTAAATGTGCAAACAACTCCTGGCCAGCACAGAAACATGGGTTTCCAGGTTCAAAGCTGAGTGTAGGAGTACACCCAAACTACAAACCTGTGTCTTCAAAGGGAGTGTAACCCCATCTAACACAGGCTTGATCCCTAGTCCCTGATCTGCCTTCCGACTGACCAGGAGCACCTCTTTCTTACCTTGATTTCAATTTATTCACTCTCATCTAGTTCATTACAGATGGCAAGCACTGGTTTAGAACCAAGGCTGACCTAAACTGAAATGAGTCTAAATAATTCATGCCTTCCAGGAATGTCTACAACTGCTGAGCCACTACTTTCTCAATCATCTTAGCTAAGAAAGAGTACTCTGTATAGACAGATGACTTTTTCAATACTTGATGTAATGCTGTCTCTGTGAAAATGTGGCCATATTCTGTCATGCAGAGATTCATTTACCATTCCCAGGATACATGCCTCCAATTCTCCCAAGCTAGCTCAAATAATCTAGAATGGGTTAAGTATACTTAGAACATTTCTATAAGGTAGATAAATGTTTTTACCAGCACATTACAAAGAGCAAACTGTTACTGGTAACAGCTGAGATCTGAATTGGGTTATGGTATGAACCCTAATAAATTCTATAACTAACTCAACATAATTCCAGAACCTAAGAAATAAAAGCAATATAGTATAAGTAAATATATATGTTTCCTCATTAAGGGACTTGTAGATGCTCAAATGTTTAAAACTGGAAATAGTTACAGCTATGCATTCTTACTTTTAATGTTTTTAATGATAGAAAGCTTGACAAAACTTTGAAAGTATGGATAATTCTGACTGAACCTTTTTTACTTTGTGGAATGAATAGTAAAAATCTGGTTAATTGAATCCAAGCTGTGAGGAACCATCAGCTTGTTGTCTGTGCTGCATACATCATGCTAAAAGACTTCTGCCTCCGCCATGGTGGTAACAGTCAGTGGGGTCAGGTCAAAGAGGGTTAAACTGAGTCAGGATATAGCCAGCCAAAAAGAATACATCAAACACTGACTTTAAAAGGGCAATTAATCTTAGGCAGAAAATACTTCCTGGGGAAAGAGATCTCAATCTTAAGAGCACCCTACATGATGTAGTAGTAAAAAACTACATATACAAGTTTAGATAGCTTTTATCCCATGATCACAAACAGAAGGGAAGTGCTGTTTATGGGTGGGGGCTAATACTTAAATGTCTTCTATGCTTGTACTCCATGTGAAATAGAAAGTTATAACACCCCAATATATTCCTACCATACCCTGGAATTATACTTTTAAATATAACTTTTGGCACACCAACACTGATAAATTGGAGTACAAGAGGGAAAGGAATTTGGAAAAGATGAAACAGTGGCAATATGGAAACTACATTTCAGGCTGAGAGCCAATTCATATACAGTTGACCCTTGTTATATGCTGGGGTTTGGTTCCAAGATTCCCCTTGTATAACAAAATCTGTGGATGTTCAAGTCCCATTAACTATATGACATAGCAAAATGGTGTCCCTTATAAAAATTGGAAAATTAAGGTTTGATATTTGAAATTTATACTTTTTCTGAACATTTTCAAACTGTGTATGCTTGAATCTGTGTATAAAAAATCCGTGTATAAGAAGGGCCGACTGTATAAATGATAAGAAAAAGCTCATCTAAGTCAGTTTCCAATCACAACAACCCACTGCAGGGCTGCTTTTTGCATTTACAGACAAGAAGCTCAGGTTCTGCTTGTCGCACCAAGCATTCCATTAGCCTCTAGTGTCAAGGTTTTCAGGAAGACTGTTATTATTATTATTATTATTATTATTATTATTATTATTATTATTATTAACCTTTATTTATTAAGCGCTGTAAATTTACACAGGGCTTCTTATTTTGGTACCAAGTTCTCAAGATGTTCCAGTCACTCAAAATCTCTTTGATACTCTGAAATGGTCAGATGAACAGGCCTACTGGACTGTTACTTCAAGTATTTCATTTCTAAACTGAACTAAGTAAACTCCTTCTCTTGCCTGTGGCACTGAGCAATATCCCAGCTCTCCAGTTCCTTGTTACTACAGTAACTTATTAATAATTCCATTTTATGAAACACACACCAGGTGACACCCAGCATGGGGAGGCCACTGTAGGGACTCAAGGGGGGTTACAAAAGCTTTTTTTTTAAATCACAAAATACAACATTTAAAAAGTGATAAAACTATAAAAAAAATTAAACTAATTAAACATAAGCCATAAAAAGTACAACAGAAAAAACCCAGTAACAAATAAAAATCCAGCACATCCAGTTCAAGGTCTGTCCTGCCTTGCCTAAACATTATGTTCTTAAAGGCATGTCAAAATAGAAAAATCTTCAGTTGTTTATGGAAAGAGAATAGGGAAGACACCAGTCAGCCTCTTTGGGAAGGGAGTCTAGGGGGTAGCCACTGAGAAGTCCCTCTCTCATGTTTCCACCAGAGGTGGTGGGACAGAGTAGGGTCTCCCCAGGGACAGGTTCATAAGGGACAATACAGTTCCTTTAAAAAAACTTGGACCTGATCCATATACTGTAGCACTTTGTAGGTCCAAACTCAAGCTTTGAAAGGTGCCCAGAAACAGACCAACAGCCAGTGCATCTGTTATAACAAGGAGGCTGAGTGCTCTGTGTGTGTCTTCAAGTTGCCAGTTCACTTATGGCAATTCCATGAACTTTTTCATAAGGTTTTCTTATGCAAAGGATATTCAGAGGTGATTTTACCAGTTCCTTTCTTTGAAATATAGCATACAGCACCTGATATTCTTTAGCGGTCTCCCATCGAAGTACCAAGCAGACCTGGCCCTGCTTAGCTTCTAAGATCAGAGACACCACCTAGTCAATGGCTGCAACAGAAAAAAAGAACTTTGGACTTTGGCTTCCTGCCTCACCAGCTGGCACACAGGGAATAATCCAACAGTACATGGATTGCTCCTCTATATTTCCAGGGAATAATGTGTGACGTAACACATATACACATATCCAGTTCTTTAGCCAGGCTTTGTGTGTTAAGAGGCAGTCATACATTAGACATATCATGTGACTCACTGGAAAAGATGATAATACTTGATAAATTGGAAGCCAGTTGGAGAAGAGGGAGCCCACGCTAGAGGTGGATTGACTCAAGCAAGGAAGCCACATTTGCTTGTTAACCTGGGTTCATGGAAGTCTCTTATTCATAGGGTTCCCTTATGTCCAAGTCAACTTGATAGCAAATTGACCCAAACAGGAGTCCTTAATTTTACAATTAATTACCCTTGGACAGGAAAAGCACATTCTGTATGGCAACTGGCATATGGATTATATCAGAATGAATTCTGGATTATGCTCCCTGAGGGTATATCTGCATTTCAAACAGACATATTTCTATTACCATGAACTCTAGTTTGTATACATATTTGAAGATTGAAAATCCATTAGCTTGTATCTCAGCTATCCTTTCCCTCCACAAGAGCTTTCCATCCAGCAGAGCTTCTGTAGCAGAAGATGCAATCTCCCCATCCCATCCAGAGGATCCCCCAAAACTCAAGAGCAGATATATGGGGAAGGGAAATTAGGGCAGGTGGGAGCATCCCTCAAGGAAATTTCTACTTATAGCCACATTTTAAACATAAGTTTTCATTGAACACCTTCTGAGTTGATGGCAGTAGGGCAAACATCTTTGAGGAGATCCCCCAGTGTATGCGGCTGCCCATCTGCAGCAACAGGACGAAACAACTTCTGTATAAAAGGTCGCTCACTCGTTGCCTAAAAATAAAAGAACATTCATTTTAAGCTAAGTGGGATAGGCATCTATACACAACATGATGGACAAAACCAACAGATGTTCTATAGATTTACAAACAAGCTGGCTCTGTAGGTTCCAGTGGCTCACTACATTCCAATAATTTACAAAATTCAGCCTTTTGGACGTCCTGTATGTTACAGAAATGTTAACCTTTAACACAAAGTGTTTTGTATCACTATGACCTGAATCCAACATTCTTTCAGCAGAGAATAAAAGGTAACAGGCAGACCAACATCCCACCCTCCCCCTGCACATTGTAAAATCCCAAAGCCACCTGACACAGCCATTCCATGCTCCATGGTGAGCAGTCAGGATTGGGGACCCATCTGCCTACTTCTCCATAGCCAGATGTACAATGATTACATAAATGCTGAGAACCCCAGAGGACCCCCACGGATCTCAGCACTGATGACATCATTGCACACTTGGCTATGTGGATGGGGGTAGCCAGATACTTCCCTGGTTTTGCTGGCTCACATGAAGCACAGACTAGCCCTGTGAAGCCTTACAGTAACTTGTGGGGTGTGGTGGGTGCTGTGCAGGGAGGAAAGGAGCATTGACATCTGCAGCACCCGAGAAAGGACATCCACGCAGCACACGGAAGGGACAGTTACACATATGAATGTCCTTGTGTTCAATCCTTTCAGACAGAATTTTGGAGATACAGAGGAAGTTTAACTTTAAATCTCAAACATGATGGACAATGGAGGAGAAAAGGAAGATGAAAAGAGAGGGGAAGGGAAAGCTTTAGTATCCATCTCCCCTTAACCTTAGTCTCTAAGGGTATAAAAACTGCATATAAGCCTGCACCTTCTGAAAGTTCACAAGAGGTATGGCCTTTTTTGAAAGTTTCCTGACAAACAAATCTCAATCTGTTCTGAAGGGTTATGTCAAATCTAGAGTTCAAACTTGGAAGAAATATAGTACAGTAGTTAAACACAGTATTACCTTAGAGTAACATACAAAAAGCTAATAGCTTTTTCCATAGCTATCATCTAAATATTACTGAACCTTGTAAATTAAGACATTGGCTTATACATACTCCTTAAAATACAGTTAGCTAAACAGTTTATACAGGATGTAATCATAACATGAAAACACACAACCCACAAATTGTAATTTTTGACAATGAAAACCAACAGACTTACCAGTCTACATCTACATAAAAGAATGGCTTTCCTAACTGTATTTAAACCACTGCAAATTACCTTACATGTTGAACCCACATTATAACCATTTTATGATTTCCATATGTAATTTAGCAGTCTAAAAACCATAGCTATTCTTGTGTTGCTTCCTTTTATATATGAGCATAGAGAGTTAGTCCAAAGTTTCATCAGTTTTTTATGGAATACTTGATAGCAATAGTATTTCAACACTGCCTAATAGTTGGTTTAACCCTGTCTCTACATCTTCAAAATTAAGTTATTGATTTCATATAGTGTAAGATCACTGAATGTTCTTTAAATAAGCCTTTATAGTTCATTCTTTATTTAACCAAATCCCAGGAGAGCTTTTTATAAATAAAAAATATGGGTGAAGCAGATGCGCATGAAGGAACAGCATCTGGCCACTCCGTCCACGATCACTCCACAATCAGATGAGGACTGCAATGATTGCACAGCCTGCTTTGAAAGCAGGCCGCTGCAGCGGTCCCAAATGGGTCACCAGCAAGGAGCAGATTTCCACAGCTCCTTTTGCTGCTGGCTTTGGGCTGCCTTAAGCAGCCTCAGAGTAGCTTCCAGCCACTCCACATGTCATGCCCACAAAGCAGCCAGAACTTCTTTTGGCTTGTCTGTTTCAGGCCATAGTTTCACTTTTTTATTTCGTGGTTGATATTTTAATGACAAAAAGTGAATCTTTGTTCTTTGCCCTCAACTCATTACTTGTTCAAGATAAGGGAATTTCTACAGTTACTACTTCTCTGGTAAGGCTGTGTTCCTGGCACAATACAGATCAAAACGTCCTTGAACAAATTCTATTTCTGTCACTCTCCCACAGAGAGACAGACAGCCACAAGGCCTTGCCTATTACAGTAGTAAGCACAGACCTGCTATACTCAATCCCAACTATCCCATTATAAAGATGGCAGCTTAGCAAGATGAAGGAAGAAAAAGGTAGAGAGCCCAGTCTGCATCAGCCATATCATCACTATAGGACATATTTTCCAGTTAATTAAAATGACTTCTAGCAGACTGATCAGCTTTATAAGCAATTTTGTCAAGATAAATTTCTGCAAGCCTAAATGTTTACGTACTTAGCCAAACTGAATACATCAATGTGAAATTGAAGGCTTTCATGGCCGGCATCCATAGTTTTTTTGTGGGTTTTTTGGGCTTCTGGAACATGCCACATAGCCCGAAAAACCAAAAACCAACCCCCCCCCAAAAAAACTATGAATACATCAAATTCTAATATAGAGAATTCAGTTAAGAGTTTCAGAATCATTACTGCTGTAATATGACAAAGAACCACTTCAACTGCCACACAAGCCTACTGCATCTGCAACAACCCACCCAATACAATAAGATGCAGCTCTTGATGCAACCTATCTCCCTCAAGTAATAATATCCCAGACAGACAAGAATTTTACCAAGGTAAAGGAAATTTACCTACACGTGAAGTTATGTCAAGTCCGCTTCTGAAAATAAATATATATATTGTAACCACACTGTTAGTTTCTGTCTCATCCCCTAATACTATTTCTGCTATTAACAATCCAACACTGCAAGTTCACTATCCAATTAAAGGAAGTGCGAGATTCATGGTGATGCCATATAATCATCATGACTACTGCTAGTCTTATCTCCATTATTTTAAAGTCATCTACACTGGCAGAAGTCAATAAATTTAGGGGCAGTTCAACTATGTGTATGTGCATCTTCAATATAGGCAATACAGTCAGCCCTTCTTATACACGGATTTCTTATACACGGATTCAAGCATACACGGTTTGAAAATGTTCCAAAAAAGTATAAATTTCAATGATCAAACCTTGATTTTCCATTTTTTATAAGGGACACCGTTTTGCTCTGCCATTATATTTAATGGGACTTGAGCATACACGGATTTTGTTATACACGGGGGATCTTGGAACCAAACACCAGTGTATAACAAGGGTCCACTGTAAAAGCTTTTTCCGCTGCACATTAATCTCAATTTTGAAATTAATCAGAGTTCATATATTTTGTAAAAACTAAACTGCATATAACTATTTCAGTATTATACATAATGTATACCTCTTTTTGATGTAATGGAACTTTGAAGCATTGTAGTTTGTTGAAAGCTAATAATTACATAGTCTTTTTAGGAATCTGAAACATACACATGTAGCACACCCACAGCGGAAACCTCTAGTTGTCATGGTCTGTTATTTAGTAAAATGTTATCATTATGTCTATAACAGTATCAAAGTAACATCAGTGCTACTTAACCTAAATAATACGAATGCTTCAGACTGTGGTTGCATTAAGGAAAGCCATTACTATTACACACACATCTGGAATGAAGTTAGATTTATTTATTTTTATATAGTAAGGTTTATTACAATTTTGTCTAGACAATAACACTGAAAAGATTTTGGTCACAAATAGTTTAAGGGCAATTTGCCTAATCATATGTGGGCAACAACCCATGTCTTTCTCACATCCTTTCATTTGGAAGGATGTGCTACAAGGAGTAAATGTAACTTTTCTGATCTCCTATATGATTAAGAGCAGCATTACTTCAAGAAATATGTATTAATTATCACAACTGAATTCCCACACAGACATTTACAAATCTCAAATCTCTCCTTCAAAATGCCACCCAAAAACTGACTTTATTATATGTACTTTAATCAAGTTTCTTGTATTCTTACCATAACATTTAACACAAACAAGAATGGCTACATTGTTTATAGAAAACTACAAAAGTTCTGGCACAGCATCACAAAGAATATGCAGATAGGTGAACTAAGGTCTATGAGCATCATTATGATTTTTCTACTCTCCTGAAGAGCAAAGTTACCAGTTGGCACAGAAAGAACCCTGCTGACATAACTTCACTTTCATTAGGCACTGTACTTAGTAACTTCCGTGTTACCATTACTTATATTAGTACATAGTAAAAGTGAAATAATAAAGAAAGCAACTTTGAACAGAGATCCAACAGAGAGTGTCAAGATATAATAAGGAATAGTTACAGATGGCCTCCTTCTCTGTAAATGGCAAGTGTTGGAAAAAAGGCTCGGACCTAATTTAAGCTAACTTAAATTGTCCAAAATGGTCAGTGTGGATGCAAATATGCCATGATTTTTCATAAAGTACAGTGGTGCCTCGGGTTACGAAATTAATTCGTTCCGTGGCCGCTTTCGTAACCCGAAAAGCCTTCGCAAGCCGAAAACCCATAGGCGCTAATGGGGAAAAGCCGCGATTTCGTGTGAAATAGCGCCGAAAAGCACCAAAAAATTTTTCGTAACCCGAAAAAACATTCGTAACCCGGAACAGTTATTTCCTATGGGATTTTTTCGTATCCCGGAAATTTCGTAACCTGGGTATTTCGTATCCCGAGGTACCACTGTAATGGCTTGTTTAATGTAATATATGCCTTTCTCTTCTGCCCTTAATAATATGTATCAACATATATAGCAAGAATCAGCAATGCATTTTTCAGCCCTCACCATGCCTACAATCTATCTACATTTTTTTAAAGCTTAAAAAGGTCTTTAACACCAACACAAGACATAGTGGCAAATTTGTTAAGTTCTATTCAAGCTGTTTTAAGAGAGGAGGATAGGGCTTTTTTTCTATAATAAAAAAGACCCCACCTGGACCTAAAACAGCTGAGTGGGGGGTGGAAACTTCTCCACATGTGCCCAGAGGTATGAGAGACCTTTCTGAGCAAAAGAAATCTCAAGTATGACCCCTGATGGGGAGGTTTTGCCCTTTCCTTGGTCTCTAGCTATATAAAACAGTTGTACAGCAATATAATAATACCTTTCCTTGATCTTTATGTTATCTCGCATGTCAAAATTGGCTACAGTGCGCAACTTCTCTGCCCTTTTAAAAAATATCTTCTCTCACCTGATATATTCTAAATGGGATGTAGCGAAACCCATTTTCTTCTGGAGGGTATTCCATGAGTTTTCGATTTATGGCCCAAAACTGGTCAAACTTGTCTGGAAAAAAAAATGGAAATAACACTGTATTGAAGAATTTATTACTCAAATTATTTACTAAATTTAGTACTAAAATTATTAAGCTACCTAAATAAAATGTAAAGTAGATTTAAGAAGACTGGAGTTAAATGTTATACTTACAGCTCTGTTTTTAAAGTTATTTGTTCTACGTATTTATTTTTGAAACTGATAACCCCACCTTCACCCACAAATGGGTACAATTATAAATTAAGGCATTAAAAACTCTTCAACTAGTAAATAAAAACACAATTCTTAAGTGAAATGAATAGATTGAAAGTAATATTAAAATCCCTGATCAAAGTAGACTGCTTTCATTTGTCACTAAGAAGAAAACAAGGCCTATTCTGATGGTATCTCCTTTGAAAGGAAGTTCCAAAGCTGGCAGGTTACCACAGAGAAGGCATTCTAATTTGTAAATGCATTTCTTTCAGATTACATCATATGTATCCCTATACTGTATATGAAAATAAGATTACACTGAGCTTTTTTCCCCCAACATGATTTTTCTTTCTCCCAATTCAATGTTTAGAAATATTTCATAGAATCATAGAATCGTAGAGTTGGAAGAGACCACAAGGGCCTTCCAGTCCAACCCCCTGCCATGCAGGAAATCACAATCAAAGCATCCCCGACAGATGGCCATCCAGCCTCTGTTTAAAGACCTCCAAAGAAGGAGACTCCACTACACTTCGAGGGAGTTTGTTCCATTGTCGAACAGCCCTTACTGCCAGGTAGTTCCTCCTAATGTTGAGGTGGAATCTCTTTTCCTGCAGCTTGCATCCATTGCTCCGGGTCCTAGTCTCTGGAGCAGCAGAAAACAAGCTTGCTCCCTCCTCAATATGACATCCCTTCAAATATTTAAACAGGGCTATCATATCACCTCTTAGCCTTCTCTTCTCCAGGCTAAACATCCCCAGCTCCCTAAGTCGTTCCTCATAGGGCATGGTTTCCAGACCCTTCACCATTTCAGTTGCTCTCCTTTGGACATGCTCCAGTTTCTCAATGTCCTTTTTTAATTGTGGTGCCCAGAACTGGACAGAGTATTCAAGGTGGGGCCTGACCAAAGCAGAATAGAGTGGCACTATTACTTCCCTGGATCTAGACACTATATTTCTATTGCTGCAGCCTAAAATCGCATTGGCCTTGTTAGCTGCCATATCACACTGCTGACTCATGTTCAACTTGTGGTCTACTTGGACTCCTAGATCCCTTTCATATGTAGTCTCTTTAAGCCAGGTGTCACCCATCCTTTATCTATGTATTTCATTTTTCCGCCCTAAGTGCAGTACCTTACATTTCTCTGTGTTGAATTTCATTTTGTTAGCTTTGGCCCAGTTTTCTAGTCTGTTCAGGTCATTTTGAATCTTGATCCTGTCCTCTGAAGTATTAGCTACTCCTCCTATTTTGGTGTCATCTGCAAATTTGATAAGTATTCCCCCAATTTTGTCCTCCAAGTCATTGATAAAGATGTTGAATAGAACTGGCCCGAGGACAGAGCTTTGTGGGACCCCACTGGTCACTTCTCTCCAGGATGAAAAGGAGCCATTGTTGAGCACCCTTTGCGTTCAGTCGGTCAACCAATTACAAATCCATATAACAGTTGCCTTGTCTAGCCCACATTTTACAAGCTTGTTTGCAAGAATATCGTGGGGAACTTTGTCAAAGGCCTTACTGAAATCAAGATATATGATATCTACAGCATTCCCTTCATCTAACAAGCTGGTAATTTTATCAAAGAAAGAGATAAGGTTTGTCTGGCATGACTTCTTTCTCTGAAATCCGTGTTGACTTTTTGTGATTATGGCATTGCTTTCTAGATGTTCACAGACTCTCTGTTTAATGATCTGCTCCAGAATCTTTCCTGGTATTGATGTCAGACTGACTGGACAATAATTGTTGGGATCCTTTTTCCCCCTTTTTGAAGATGGGGACAACGTTTGCCCTCCTCCAGTCTGCTGGGATTTCTCCTGTTTTCCAGGAGTTCTCAAAAATTATTGCTAATGACTCCGATATTACATTTGCCAGTTCTTTTAATACCCTTGGATGTAGTTCATCTGGTCCTGGAGACTTAAATTCATTTAGATTAACAAGGTATTCCTTTACTATCTCTTTACTTATTCTGTGCTGAAATTCCCCTAATCTGTCCTCTGCTCCATTATCCTCAGGTTGAGCACCCTTTTCCTTTTCTGAGAAGACTGAGGCAAAGATGGTGTTGAGTAATTCTGCCTTTTCTCTGTCTTCTGTTAGCATTTTGCCATCTTCTCCATGCAGTGGCCCTACCGTTTCCTTCTTCTTCCTTTTGCTGCGGACATATCCAAAAAAGCCCTTTTTGTTGTTCTTAACCTCTGTAGCAAGCCTGAGCTCATCCTGCGCTTTAGCTTTTCTGACTTTATCTCTACACAGGCTCGCTATTTGTTTGAATTCCTCTTTGGTGATTTCCCCATTTTTCCATTTCTTATACATGTCCCTTTTTAATTTTAGCTCAGTTGAAAGTTCTTTAGTCATCCATCCTGGTTTCTTGAGACATCTCCCATTTTTCTTCCTCACTGGAACTGTTTGAAATTGCGCCTTCAGTATCTCCCTTTTTAGAAACTCCCATCCATCTTGAACTCCCTTCTCTTTTAGTATTGTTGACCATGGGATCACACTCAGTATTTCTTTAAGTTTACTAAAATTGGCTTTCCTAAAGTCTAGAATGTGTGTCTGACTATGCCTGGCTTCTCCTTTCTATTGTATAACAAACTCCAGGAGAACATGGTCACTTCCACCTAAGGATTCCACCACTTGCACTCCATTAACTAGGTTATCCCTATTGGTTAGGATCAGATCCAAAATAGCTGACCCCCTTGTTGCCTCTTCCACCTTTAGGACACTGAAGTTATTTTTATAGTTACCAGTTATCAAGCCCTCAATTTAATCTTGAACTGGCCTCACCTCTGCTCAGTAACACCCGGGGACAGTTTGGAACTGAGCTGTGGAAGGTTTTGGGGTGTATGGGGAGGAAGGAGCTGCCATGGCAATGGAAGATCACCCTATCTACTGATTGTGTAGATGGAAGCTGTTCTATCCATGAATTTACACTGAAAATAAATAAATGCTTGCCAAATGTTAACCAAATCTGGCTACGTGCAACATTTCACTGGTAAAACCTGCAGAACCTTTTTTTTCTCCTGCTGCTTTTGTGCCTTCTCTAAATGGTTCTGGAGGGGTTTTCCACATCTCTAGAGATGTCCTGGGGGTGCATAGGATGCTAATTAGGAAGGAAGATCATTTCCTCCCAGTCCAGTTGATTTGGCTGGTCCACCAGCAGAAGTTCATCACCAGAAATACCCCAGTGCCAGGAATGGCTTTGTCCTTTGAGTAGTCTCATATGATGAATTAAATTTTCTGCAAACAATAAACCAGACTTTACAATATGAGTGTCTTGAAATAATTGAAATCGATAATAGTACTAGCATAAATATAATTTGCTCTTTATACAGTGGGTTTTGTTGTTTTTATCAAATATATTCAGCAATATTAAATTAGGATCTACTGAGACAGATTATTTTTTATTTTATTCAGAGATTTTAGAGAACATTCTGAAAAGAAGGCTCCAATGTTAAGCAGCATAAGACGCCCCGAGAGTCTGATTCAGAAAGAAAAAAGACAAAGTATCCAAACATAGAGTTTATACATTTTTGAGGTCTGTTCTTTGTGCATTAGACAACAAAGATGCCCACATTCACATTCAGCTATGAAAACAATGTGTAACTGACTCAGTTACTGGTGGAATGAATCATGAATCATGTGTACTGACTATTTTTTGCAACACATCAATGTTAGATGAGTTTTCTTGGTGACTATGCAAATAAAGTTAGGCTAGGTTTTTTGGGGGGGAAATCACTAACAAGGAGATGCTTTTTACCCTACATGACCTTCCCATCAGATTTATGCAATATAAGTAACACATTAAAATGTCTTTATCAGTCAGCTCAGAACTGCCTCAAAAAACCAAATGGCAACATGAGAGAATGTTAAATAGGAGGAACTGCCCATCTCCATATGAGCCTACCCATTTGCTGAGATAACTGAGGCTCTCTTTTAGGCACCATGACCAGATCAGATAAAGTAGATAGCAATCACAGCTTACCCCTTTTAGTATCAACGCTGCTGACCTGCTGCTGTTTTACTGATACCCTATAGCTTCGTAAGCTTTTTAAAATACAAGTTGATTTTGTTTTACTTGATAATCTTCTTCCATTTTTGTTTTGTCTGTACAAATATGTATATTATTATACTACTGTTCAATTATACTATGTAAATACCACTTTGGGAAAAAATTCGGAAGGGAAATAAATAATTCCTTAAAATAAAGAATAAAATATTTTACTAATGTAATAAAAAAATGTTAGGCACAGCAGAAAGAATTATTTGACTGCCAGAGAAAAACAGCCATAAAACATTTTGGATGACTTTTGGCTAGTCATTCATTTTCAGCACAGAATTTTTAAAAATATAAGGGATTAGAAAGAAAACATGTGGTAACTGCAAATGTTGGGGAAAAGGTGGGATTAAATAAAATATAGTAAATATTCCAGTGTGGATACACTATGGACACACCGTAATCTATATCAACTCATCTCATTAAAGTAGACTAATAAATTTTGAAGCTACTTTTTTGCTATCAATGTAAGGAAAGCACATATTTTGCTCAGCATTTCTTTGGTTTAAAATGAAGAGTAATGCATCCATTTACCAAAAGCTATTTTCATCACCAGATAGTTTCCTTTTTTTTTAGCTTTCCATACCTTTTCTGTGTGTAACACTATAAAGGCTGCACAAACGTATTTCCCCACAGTCTGACAAAGTTAGGCAGAAAAAATTATATGTTGGTAAACATTTCTGAGGAAGAAAGGAACAACTTTTGCTACACTCTTTTCTATGCCAAAAGCAGTGATTGTACCATTTTGTTTTTCAAGCAACAATACAGTCAGGGAAGAATATTCAGGAGCAGCACTGCATGAGCGGGCCTGCTATTCACTAGGTCTCAAGGAGTTTTCACACCCACAGGATTCCCCCAAATCTAAGCTGTCATGATGGCAAGAAGCAACAAAATAACAATAAATGAAAGAATAACATGTACAGTAACAGATAAGTATTTTTAAGCATGGAACTGCCTCAGTCATTTGGAAGAAGAAGATGGAATCAACATTTGAGGAGCAAAGTGGTCACTCAAGCAAGTACGGTATAAGTGTATTCTCACTTTTATATGGATGCTACCTTCTTCCAGCTCAGCTAAGGTCTGGTGACAATGGCCAGGTCTGTACATTAATGGTAAACCAGATTGTAATTTGTAGATTGGAATTAATAGTTGACTTTGAAAGGCTCCTGCTACTGCATGCTGATCCCCTTTCTCATTTATCTATGACTCCTCTGGTCACAAAACCCAAATACACACCTTTAAAAACATAATAATATAGCAAGAAATTTGCTTAAAGGCTGGAAGTGATCTAAAGCAAACAAGGAGAGTAGAAAGCTATATGAAGGATTAGGTAAACTACCAACTTTCAATTTGATACAGAATATTCAAGAGGCAGCACTCACAAATAAAGGCCCCAGGTTAGAAACCTGTGATTAGCAGATATATAAAAAACACTGGCTGTTTTGAGGTTAAGCATCAAACTTGTCGGCTGAATGTATGTCAAATTATATTTAATCTCAAAATCTGAAAGCCTCATAATTCATTCATTCAGGTACAAGAAAAACAACTTCACTGTTACCAATCCAAAACCTTGTTTAGCCTTCTTAGAATTAAGCTCACAAGACACAAATTTTAATTTTATGGCCCCATGTTCTCAGACAGACAAAGACACTGCATTTCAATAGTAGCATCTATTAAATGATACTATCAGAAGCTACATTAGATCAAACTGTAAGTTAAACCAAAATTGTTAGGGGTAGGAAAATAAACCAAAATTGTTAGGGGTAGGAAAATAAACACATTATGTTTAATAGAAAAAGCAACTTGCAGATGTATCACTAACTAGGAGGCAGTTATCACAACTGCTACTTTCTTTTCTTTTTTGTGGTTATAAATTTTGTTTCACAGAGAGATTTCAAATCATCTCATCTATAATGAAAACCGTAATGAAAGCCATACTGAAAGACAGTGTGTATTTTAAAAAGTTCTCTTGGTTTCATACGTTTTTCTTATTTCTCTTTTACTAAGGACTCAGATATAAAATTAGCATTTGAAAGCTTTCAAAACATTATCTGTTGAGTTCCACAGGTGCATTTTCCAGTGACACACACTGAAACCTATACAACCAGCATTTCTGAGTAACCTCTTATCTTGGATTACCATGTTCTCCCAAACAAGACAAAATACCTTCTGCCTAAGAGTGAAACAGACTTTGAAGTCTACCTAGTCATTCTTACTGCACTTAATAACTCTGAATGTACTCTTCTTTGATTAAGCACACATTTAACTTCATTATCTGTTCAACTACCAAATTATTATTACTTAATCTAAACTTTTTTCTCCATCCCTGTATGATTTCCTAAAGGAACAGAATCAAATGGGAGCAGTTAATGTCTTAGGCATATACACAATCCTACAGTCTTCTATACACTTGGAGAAAACCTGAAGATACATATTTAAATTCTGTATGTTCTGGCAAAAGGTAGATTACTAGGAATTTTACTACAAGTGAAGCTCTCCCTGTGTCCAGGAATGTTTTTTCCCCCCTCTGTCTTATCTAAATGCCCATGCATGCTCACTGCTGTGAGGGGACTTTTACTACTTCTTTCTTTACCTCTTTCATGAAAAAGATCACACATCCATCATCTTGAAGGAGAGAAAGGCAAGCCAGCTCCAACAGGCCTTGTCTGAAAGGAAGAAGCCCCCCCCTTCATCCACCATCTTGAGGGAGAGAAAGGCAAGCCAGCTCCAACAGGCCTCTGAGGGAGAGCAGATCTGCTGGACTTTCCCCCTTCCCTACTGCCATTCCCTTCTCCTTCTGTGTCTTGTCTTTTTTTAGATTGTAAGCAGGGAAATATCTACACTTATCCCTCCATATTTGCGGATTTGATATTTGCGGATCTGATTATTCACGGATTTGATTAATATGTTCTCTCTAGGAATATCTAGGTCCTCCAGTGCAACTCTATGGTCAACTTTACCTAAAAGTTGCAATGAAAGACGTAGGGATTCCTAATGAGAATACCCCACTAGGCATTTGTAGCTCCTCCAGTGCAGTTCTATGGTCAGTGTCTGTTGGACATTGACCACAGAATTGCACTGGAGGACCTAGAGATTCCTAGAGAGGTGTCCTCTCAGGTAAAAATATGGTGGTTTTGTTATTTGCGGTATTTCCATATTCACGGGGGTCTTGTGCCCCTATCCCTAGCAAATATGGAGGGATAAGCGTAATTAACAAATTGTAAGCCACTCTGATAGCATTGGCTGAAGAGCGGGGTAGAAATAAATAAGTATAAGTATACTTCTTTTTTTCTTCTTCTTTCTTTACCTCTTTCATGAAAAAGATCACACATCTGAACAGTTAAACACAGAGTGAATATGCCAATCTCTGCAGTGAATGCCAAAAAAATCAACTAAATTTTCTCCCATATACAGTGGTACCCCGGGATACGAATGCGCCGCCTTACGGAATTTCCGGGTTACGAAAAAAATCCATTTAAAAAAACTGTTCCGGGTTACGAAGGTTATTTCGGGTTACGAAAAATTTTTTGGTGCTTTTCGGCGCTATTTCGCACGAAATCGCGGCTTTTCCCCATTAGCGCCTATGGCTTTTTCGCCTTACGAAGATTTTCGGGTTACGAAAGCGGCGGCGGAACGAATTAATTTCGTAACCCGGGGTACCCCTGTATTGTAAACAATGTACAATGAAAATACAGTGCAGGAAAATAAATATTTAGCCCTAAATGAATAGTGGCATCCCATTCATTGCTAATAAGTATAGGCCAGCATGTGGAACCCTTAAATGATGGGTCAGGTTTGGGCCACACAGCCTACCTATGCAGTCCACCAATTTTTCCCCCCTCTGGGCTCTATCTCTTCCTTGCATGACCTTGCACAATCTGCTCTTTGTTTCTGGGAGATCAACACCACTAGTTTCTTCACACAACCCCATTGGCCTGCCCACATTTTCCTGTAAGCTGCTGCTTCTCAATTTTTAACTGCTCAGAAGCAACTGAACCTTTTTTTGAAGTGCTGGATTCTGCCTTTGGATATTCATAAATTATCTGCTACAACAATGCCAGAGAGGAGTACATGAAAACAAGTACATGAAGGTGGTCGCCTAACCACAAAGCACAGTACTTAATACATCTTTTGAGAAGATGCTCTTACATCCAACCTTGCACCTATTTCTAGCACTTTCTTGTTCAATGACCTTTCTGCCAGTCTCTGAATTTTCCCAACTATAGCAAAGCAAAGGGCAGAAAGACATTCCTCTGAGAACAATCACTGTGGTTCTTGTGTGGTGTCATTCCAAGGCAATTATCCCATTTCCTTCCCTAACTGGAATGGAGAGGCAAGATTCTGTTCAAAAGGCAGACAGAGAAGGAAGAGTATGTGTGAGTGGTGATGTGTGTAAAATGCAAAGGAGGGAAGGTTATGTAGATGAACAGATAGATGTCTTTGAATGGGGCAAGGAGAGGGAAACAGGAGGGGCAGGAAAGAGAAAAGTAGAAGAGAGACATATGGGTCAAACAGACCAGAGGGCTCTAGCCACTCCAGCCCCAGTCAGGCCTTGAGCAATCTGGGGCACGGCAACCAAATAGTCTGCTCTGAAAGTGCCACTGTGGTTCTGAACAGGCCTCTGGCAGAGAGCAGATTTTCTCTGCTTTTTCTGCCGGTGGCCTCAAGCTACCTCAGAATGGCTTCCAGCCGCTCTAGGACCATGAATCATCTGTTCTTGAAGCAGCTAGAAGCCATACTTTTAGCCCATCTGTTTTGGGCGATAGATACAAGAAGGCTGTGCATTTTTGATAATGGCTTTACTCATCTTCCCCAGAGAAAATGGAGTGTTTAATTTAAACTTCCCCATTGCTGGTAAAAGATCTTTGTAATACTTGATACAGTTTGGGAATCTACTATATATATACTTGATATATACTCCGGAGGTACAGCTACAAGCAGGGAAAGATCCAGGAGGAAGAGGAGGACCAGGCGTGTGCCCACACCTACTCCTCCTCACAGACCTTTCCTGGCCCCGTGCTCCCTCTGGAGGGACAGCTGGGGGTCAGGAAAGTTGTGGGAGCAGGAGTACCGGATATGTGCCCACTTCTCTTCCTCCCCTTTCCATCCCCCAGCTGTCTCTCAGAGACAGCTGGAGGCTGGGGAAAGGGCCAGGGGAGAAGTCCCACCCTGGAGGCTCCTCCCCTGTAGAGCAGAACCCCTGCCCCCAGCATACGGCCCCAAAAGGTTCACCATCACTGGACTAAGCTCTGTCCTTTTGCCAGTCTACTCAGAGAAAGAGAAGGGTTCCTTTTTTGACCTGTGTCTAAGTTGACCAAGTTTTTGGGTTCAATTTCTTGACTAAAATTTCTAGACTTACACACGAGTATATACAGTAGGTCTTTCAAAACTTCATTTTTAAAGGTCTGCCAAACATTTTGGTAACAGAAGTGCAAACATTTTTTCCATTACTCAGTAACTTCATTTAGACAATGCACTTACCATTTTGTAATCCCATCCAAAGTTGCTTATGATCCTTTTTTTGCATTTCATTGATTACTTGACTCTTATGCTTCAAAGCGTCTGCTTCTTTTATACAAGCCATGAAATGGGCTTCAATTACATCCTTAGAGGGACAATGTAAAAGATCTTTTTCAGGAAAGTTCTAGAAGTAAAAAAAAAAAACATCAAAAAGGAACAGTCCATCAATGTAATTTCTACCTTAATGTTTTTGCGTTTAATGAAATTAAGAAAAACATTCAAAGTTAGCTTTTTCTAAGTTTCTAAGAACCTCTACAGCAAAATCGGGCTATTCACACAGCCATCCTCTCCCCGTTCCTTACCTTGCCAGTGTGTGAAACATCTGAGAAGGCCCCATTGCCTTGTCTGATGTAGAAATGCGGCACTTGCACCCAGGCGTCCTATTTCCACATGAGATGGGGTGACTGGGGGGCTTCTCAGATAGTTTGCACACCAGCAAGATAAGGAGTGGCCCTGGGTCGATGCAGGGACAGGTGTGTGAACACCCATCGGTCCCCATGCCCACCCAGGGACAAACCCAGATGAGCATCAGAGCAGGGTAACAGAGGCTCGGCATGTGCTATCCTGTCCTGTCTGCTCAAGCACCAAGTTTCCCTTTCCCCTTTCTCCATAAGGCAGGGCAGAATGTGTGGTCACAAAATATAAGCTACAGAGAAGACTGGCTTTTGAGTTACCAGAATTAGATCATAATTAATCAGAATTAACATGGGGCCCTTCAGAAACTGCCTCCATATTGCTTTTGGCGGGGTACAGACCGCCGCTTTGCGGCGGTCTGCCGCCGCCGCCAGTAGGTCCGCGGGGGAGCCGGAGCCTTCAGACGGCCCGACTCCCGCGCGGACCGAAAAAAGAAGCTCCAAAATGGAGCTTCTTTTACCGTCGCGTTTGCGACGTAGCGAGGCGCCAGGGGCGCGCTCGCTACGTCACAAGCGGCGCGACACGTCTGGACGCTGTGCGTCCAGTACGTAAAGATGGCGGCGCCCATGTAGAAGGGGCGCCGCCATCTTGTACGGACGGAGTCCGTACTAGGCCCAGGGGCGTCTATAAGAGACGCCCCTTTTTTAAAATGGGACGTCCGGAGGACGTCCCAAATGCCGGTGCAGAAAGCACCTTTATCTGTTATAACTTACAAGCAAGCCTTTTTCAAATAAGGATCCTTACTGAATTATATATTTGATGGTGCTAAATAAACAACAGTACCCAAAATTCTTGGATAGCCAAGTTCTAATCTAGATTCTACAATTGTTGGAAGGTACATATTGTGTACACAAACCGTGGCATACACACAACAGTTTGCTCTCTTTAAAGGCAATTCATTACCAAAGAAATTTACAACTATTAAACAGTCTTTACAATGCAAACGGGAAAACATCCTTTCTTGCTATCTACCAATGTTTCACACACACATCTTCATTCATTCATTCATTCATTCATTCATTCACAAAACTGTAATTATGAAATTTGCTTTTATTTTTAAAGTTTTGAACTATAAACAAAGAGATGTGCTGTAAACAAGAAGGGGACTGTATGGCCGATGAACTCCAAAAAGCCTGTGGGAAAGACAAATGCAGCTCTTGGACCTCCTGGATGCCCCCAAAATATTGGCTCAAACAACACTTTTTTAATTAGGGGGTTTGTTTTGGCTCATAAATGCTGTGTTGGGGGTCCCTCCAGCAAAGAATCCACTCACTTCCCAAAAACTTTTAAATGTGATTAGAAGTGATTCCTGGTCACTTGAAATCTCACTTACTGGTCACTGCAACACTGCAGGAGTGGACAGCTGAGGATCAGACGATGCTGAAAATGGCTGTCCAAACTCTGATCCATCCTTGCTGTAAACATACCTTGAAATGTACTGTGATGTTCCAGGGAAGGGCTGTATTTGATGCATGAAGGTCAAAAAGCAAACCAATTGGATGATGCCTAGAAACAGGCAAGAATTGCAACAGTAAACACTTCAGATTCTAGTGTATGTGTAAGCTCTCAATAAAGACATTGTGTTGTATTTAAATTCAACACCGGATGAAAAACATGCACAATGGCCTATGAATGATCACTGTGCATGAACATATCATAGCCAGTTTCTAAAGTTGCACAGGATGAATTGTGATCATGATCCTTGAAGTTTTTTTCTGTTTGTACAAATAGTAACTCTATGAGGCATGTCAATGCACACCAATCTTTCGTACCTTTTGCAGGTATACAGAAGCCTCAAACTCAAATGCACATCTATTCCACAAGTATAAATGCTGATGTCAATTTTAAAAAAGCCCCAAAATTCCAGGGGAAGGAACACTGCTGCACGACATTACTAGGGTTCAGACACAATTCTAAACTATGCTTCAGTGGTAGATTCCCTAGTCTTGACTTATGAATTTTCCTCTCTGACACAATTGTAAGAAGATGGAAAGCTTTTGTTTCTGTTTTCACCATGCTATGTTTGAACATGGGACTGAGGAAAAGCCTAACTATGATTTCGGAAATAAAATAGGTTAGAAAGTCAGCTTATTTCCTTAAACCAGACTTTTCCAGTCTGAATTGCTCTAATTATTTTGGCTGTACAGTCACCTCTCCATTTTCGTAGACTTGAAATACGAGTCCCTTGTCCGTTTATGGGCGACAAACAGAGAGGGATAAAATGGAGCAGGTGCCCATGGGCATGCGCTGCCATTCAATGCAATGGGCCTTGAATATCAACAATTTTCCTTTTTCGCGGGGTGGTGGTAGTGATCCAGAACAGATCCCCTGTGAGAACAGAGGGGTGACTAATTCCCATTTTCCCTGATCACTAGGCAAGTTACCTGGGACTCATAAAATTTGTCTGCATTTGCACTTAATGAAAACATGTTAGTCAAAAGTGAACTGAAAGGTCCCTTGAAACCATGCTGGGGAAGGAGCAGAGTATGAATGGAAAGCGCATGAGCCCAAGGCTAGTGAATGAATAAAATATGACATAGTTTAATGCTGTATCTGGATATAGACACTGTTCAAACAATCATATGTAATGACATTCTTATTGCCAAAAGTGTTGAATACATATTTTCTAAACAATTCTGAACGTATACAGTACAACTTTATGACTCTACCAGCACAGCTTATAACTAAATATATCTTGAATAAAACCTTATTGAAAATCCTCCTGCAAAGGAGCTTTACAAGAATTGTTTGATATGGTGTACCCCAAACATCTCTTAAAGAACTTTCCATTTTAGGAATCGGTCAAATCTTTGTAGCATGAACCAACCAAGGACATTCATAAGGTGGCTGGAAATCAATTCCCTGGCACAGAGCACTGATCTATTTAACACCAATCTGTTTACATAGTATAAAAGTTAAAAGACAAGAAGAAAAAAGGTAAAAGCAAACATGAAAATAGTTCACACTTAAATAGAAAACAATGCTAGATCAGATCTACTGTTGCTGTCCCAATTTTATTCTATCTTATGAGGACTGTAAGTACATCTTATCTCTCTGAGAACCAAAGCAGACAAAGTCAGCTTACAGATCCAACTACCCTGACACCTCCAAAGGTGGTATGGGTAAGAGAACAAATGAGAAAGAACAAACAAACTAACTTTACATCCTCTCTTACCATTTCCAGTTTGGCTTTTAAAATAGGTAAAAACAGTTTTAAGTGGAAGGACAACTCACTTTGAATGTCAGCTGCTGTTGGCTAGCTGGCAGGGCTAGGGACTGGGACAGTATGTACAAACCAGTCAAACAATGATGATACAACATTTACAGGAAACTAAAAGTAGGTGTTCTGTGAAGCACTGAATAATCATGCCAGGATGGCAGACCTTAAACTTTGTTAACAGCATGCATTCAACAAAGATGGAACTTGGCATGGGGAAGGAGATACCTGAGAAAAGTCTGCCACAGCGACATATACATACACACTTCTAAGGAAATAGTTGATCATCAAATAAAATTTTAAACAAATACAAATACATCTTTTTCAGTAAGAGACCAGAGCATACCCAATGAATCTTGTATATTGGGTTCTTTTTATAAACCTGTGTGTCGATTCTTCAGTAAACAATGGATTCAGTTGGCCTGCTTAAGTTTGGGCTAATCAACAGGATTCTGGCCACCAATGAATATTTAGAAATAACTGTGGAACCAGCAATAACTACCAATGAATATTTGCCACGACAGTCTCTTTGGTAGGTTAATTTAGTCTACGACATGACAACTTCCCAAAAGCAAAGATTTATATGCATGAGGGAAGAGGCTGCACACAGCAGCTTTGTTTAGATCTTTGGCTAAATCATGTTGTCCCTTAGTGTCATTAGGTAGACTGACAGGAAAACATACTTTCTTCATGATCTACAGCAGTTATCAACAATACTGGAGTATATATTTAAACTAAAAAGGTTTCACTGTAGTCATCAGCTAAGTTGACACACTTTCCATCTTAAGAATACCTCAAAGCTCTTGCATCGGGAGCTTCAAATCTTTTTACAGCTACCATATCTAAGTGACAGAGATTCAGTTTCACACTTAAACTACCATCTGACTCAAATAAATGTTGTTATGCTGTACCAGATTTTAATGGAAGAAGGAAAGCATAAGAATTCGAATAACCAATCAGTAGTTGAAATAAACCCATTGTTTACCAATACAATTTTGTCAGAGAACTATTCAACTCTATCCTGTTGATTTTCAGTTAAGCACAATTGAATTAATTTAATATGTTTTTTCTCAGCCTTCTAAGTAGCCACTGTACTGTACCCTGTACAAGCCAGTAATCTGTTTAAAGGTATTACTTTAATACACATAGGATTTTTTAAAAATGACTTTTAAACTAAACTGTATAATTTTAAGTGGAAATAATGATGTAAGATGGGAATGTCTATATTGTTTCTTTTTAAAATTAATGATACTGAGTGTATTTTTCTTATATTATTACAATGAATAATAGTGATGAATAAAAATTAAATAAAAAATAAAGGTATCATAGAATCATATAGTTGGAAAAGACCACAAGGGCCATCCAGTCCAACCCCCTAGCATGCAGGAACTCTCAATCAAAGCATCTCTGACAGATGGCCATCCAGCCTCTGCTTAAAGACCTCCAAAGAAGAAGACTCCACCACACTCCAAGGGAGTGTGTTCCACTGTCGAACAGCCCTTACTGTCAGGAAGTTCCTCCTAATGTTGAGCTGGAATCTCTTTTCCTGCAGCTTGCACCCATTGTTCTGGGTCCTGTTCTCTGGAGCAGCAGAAAACAAGCTTGCTCCCTCCTCAATATGACATCCCTTCAAATGTTTAAACAGGGCTATCATATCATCTCTTAACCTTCTTTTCTCCAGGCTAAACATCCCCAGCTCCCTAAGTCGTTCCTCACAGGTCTTCATGGTTTCCAGACCCTTCACCATTTTAGTCACCCTCCTTTGGACACGCTCCAGTTTCTCAATGTTCTTTTTGAATTGTGGTGCCCAGAACTGGACACAATATTCCAGGTGGGGCCTGACCAGAGCAGAACAGAGTGGCACTATTACTTCTTTGATCTAGACACTATACTTTTATTGATGCAGCCTAAAATTGCATTGGCCTTTTTAGCTGCCGCATCACACTGTTGACTCATGTTCAACTTGTGGTCTACTTGGACTCCTAGATCCCTTTCACATGTTGTCTCCTTAAGCCAGGTGTCCCTCATCCTATATCTGTGCATTTCATTTTTCTGCCCTAAGTGCAGTACCTTACATTTCTCCATGGTGAATTTCATTTTATTAGCTTTGGCCCAGCTTTCTAGTCTATTCAGGTCATTTTGAATTTTGATCCTGTCCTCTGGAGTACAGTGGTACCTCGGGATAAGAAATACCCAGGTTACGAAATTTCCGGGATACGAAAAAATCCCATAGGAAATAATTGTTCCGGGTTACGAATGTTTTTTCGGGTTACGAAAAAATTTTTGGTGCTTTTCGGCGCTATTTCACACGGAATCGCGGCTTTTCCCCATTAGCGCCTATGGCATTTCGGCTTACGAAGGCTTTTCGGGTTACGAAAGCGGCCGCGGAACGAATTAATTTCGTAACCCGAGGGAGCACTGTATTAACTATTCTTCCTAATTTGGTGTCATCTGCAAATTTGATAAGTATACTCCCAATTCTGTCATCCAAGTCATTGATAAAGATGTTGAATAACACTGGCCCCAGGATAGAGCCCTGTGGGACCCCACTGGTCATTTCCTTCTGAACAAAATGTGGCAGCTCAAATTCCAGTAAGCCATTAGGTAAGATTCCAGTTATTCAGAAAAGGCATATTGGAGATGCATTTAGAATTATAGAAACATAGAGTTGGAAGAGACCACAATGGCTATTTATGGAAGCTTTTTGTTTCTTTGTTTGTTTATGTGCTTTTTTTATAGTCAACATAAAATCTGAATTCATATATAGAAAAAATAACCATGGCCAGAATCCTGCTGATTAGCCCAAAATTACGTAGGCCAACTGAATCCATTGTTTACTGAACAATCAACATAGAGGTTAACAAATAGAACCCAATATACAGGATTCAATGGGTATACCGTATTTTCCGGCGTATAAGGCGACGGAGGGTATAAGGCGACCCCCCCATGTCGCCTGCCGGCAGCATCCCCAGACACCCCTGAGGGGGTCTCGCGCCGGCTGGAGGGGGACTCTCTGAAGGCCTGAGAGGACCCGCGGCAGCTAGGTTCTCACCGCCATTTTTCTTCTAAAAGGCGATGGCGGGGAAGCGACTCCAGAGCCGGTCCCTTACTTCTTGGCGCTGCTGCCGCCGCTGCCATCACCACTGGGGACTGGATGGCTCTAGTGGTCTCTTCCAACTCTATGATTCTATGATTCTATGATCCAGTGGCTTCCCAAGTCCTCCACGGAAGCCGCTGGAGGAGCGGAGGATCCCAGGTGGTGGCAGCGGCAGCGGCTTCCGCGGAGGACTTGGGAAGCCACTGGAGGAGTGGAGGGTCCCTGGCAGCGGCAGCAGCAGCAGCGCCGAGAAGTAAGGGGTTGGCTCTTTCTCTTTCCTTGGCTGGCTCTGGAGCCGCTTCCCCGCCACCGCCTTTTAGAAGAAAAATGGCAGCGAGAGCCCAGCCGCCGCGGGTCCTCTCAGGCCTTCAGAGAGGCCCCCTCCAGCCGGCGCCAGTGCCTGCTGGCTGGGAGAGGACCCAGGAAGGACCCCAGAGACAGGGAGGTGGCTATGCCACTCGCCTGTCTCTGGGGTAAAAAAACGGCGCATAAGGCAGACTTAGAAAGTCGCCTTATACGCTGGAAAATACGGTACTCTGGTCAGGATTAACAACAGGATATAGGTGCATATCATTTTAGGGCAAAGTTCACCAGTCATGAAAATTGACTTCCTATAAATCAGTATTCAGAGACATTACACCAAAGAGTCAAACTATCTTTTAGGTATTGAAAAAGTGTTTGGGAGATGCCAAATGTTCTACAGTTTTACTGGTAGTTCTTGTCAGATTTCAAGGCTGCTGTTGACAGAAACTGAAAGTACTTAAACGGACAGAGTGGGGATATGGGTTCCCTGAAGCTGTAAGGCACACAGTTACACAACTTTTGCAATCATCTTAATTCTGCTCTTTGTATGACAATCTCAGCAAAAGTTGCAGTATAAGGCTGAGTTACCCAAGATGTGTGAATTTTCTCTTCCAAAAAAAGACCAAATAGTTATAAAATCAGTGTCACTGTAAGATTCATATCATAGCACTGATAATCTAAAAGGGATGTGTTCCACAGTCACATCACTGCAGTGATATAACTTGGTGCAACTCTAGCAGTAGTCGTAAGCTGGCAAAATTTTGTAAAAGCTGTAAAAGAATTTTGAAAATTATGGGAGTAGAGACTTAAACATTGTCTTTGGGCTGGAACAGACAGCCCTTTAAAGCCACTGTCCAGGTGGGTTGAGATCATGGCATTTATATGTCACACACTCCCGTGCCACCTTGAAGCTGCCCAAAAGTTGGAAGGCTGCCCAGATGTGGGCAGCTTCAAGGCGCTTTAGCGGTGCAGCGTTTGTACACTGCACACAGACAGAGCAGCTTGAAGCCACCACGGGGCCACGGTGAGGTGGGAAAAGCCACCTTTTCCCCAGCCGAAAAAGGAGTGATATTTGCTGCTCCTTTTTCGGCTGGCTTCAAGGTGGATTGGGGCCAAGGCGTGTGTTTGCAGCAGCCCCGATCTGTGTTTGGAAGGGGCGCCTTCCGCCTACCTGTTTCACTCCTAAGTTAAATTTCAGGGAAATATGTGTGCTTAGCATTACAGTACTTTCATCAAAGGATGGCCAGACAAAGAATTTTCAAAACAGGAATATTCTGACTAACCCTACCAGAATTTTAGTGACAAAATACTGTAGAGCTTGTTAACAAAAACTAAACAGATGTACCAAGTCAGTCCGGTATTCTGTTCAAACAGTGGCCCAACCATATGCCCATGGAAGCCCAGATACCTATGGTATAGATAAGAATAAAAAAAGTACTTTCTGAACTGGTACAGAATACCAGCAAATGTTTTCTGAGACTATGCTCTACTATCATGTTAGTGTGGGAAATGTATCAGGTTAAACAGGAAAAGAGGAAAAATAATTTTAGCAAATTTCAAAGGGCATGTTAAAGCAAATCAGGGCTTGTAAAGACATATTGTGACTAAACACAAAGGCCACAATACAACCATAAATTTATCTGTAACAATATAATTACTGACGTGGTCAATACAGATGCCAGAAGCACCAGGTACAAGTCTGGATAACAAAACAGAAGCCAGAATTCATTTCTAATTTTGGGATCCAATATTAGCTTTGCAGAGTAAGTTTGATATAATGACATCAGGCTAATAAAAAGGTTACAATTTTAATTGTTTTAATTTATCTCAGTGGTCCGCAAAACTATGCCCCTTAAATAGACTTTGGACTTCATGTCCCAGACATCTCAGCCATGTCTGGGATTCCGGGAGCTGAAGTCCAAAATCCCTTAAAGAGCACACTTTGGGGACCACTGATTTATGTGGTCAAAAGGACCTACCACAAAAAGTACAAAGATAAATAAGTATATATGAAGAGGAGGTATCGAAGTTTGTGTAGTTATTTAGCTCCATCTGCTGGTCAGTCCTCTCAAAATATTAAAATAAATTACAAGCAAGATATGAATGCCACTGAAGACAGGAACATCTAAAAACTAGGACCTGAAACACCTGGATCCTCAAAATCTTAAATTCTACCTCTTATCAAAGCCTGGGGAATAATTTCATTAAGTATTGTATTTCAATTCTCAGAAATACAGCTGTAATAGCAAAACATAAAACATTCAGCACCTTGAAAACTAACAGAATTATTGTGACACGAACCATGAATCCCACAATGTTAGTAATTTACTGTAAGTGTTGATTTAATTAAATCATCTTATATAAATGATACAAAATGTTACAAGCACAAGCCATGCTTTTTTTTTTACTTCAGCCTTTAAGAGATTAGAGGACAGACGGAATAAAGACAAACAAACCATATCATTGTTCAAAGCATGTTTGGAGTCATCAGGCAATATTAAATCTAGAATGAAACACTGAAAAGAGACTTCTAACTTTTAAGAGTTTGTTTTGGAAGAATGTACTTCATGTGTCAGATCAAACTATTTTAGTATTTGAGCCAAGTGGAAGAAAAACCTAATAAACTTTCTCCCCAGAGGCAAAGGCAAAAAGAAATGATGGTTTCAAGGAACCACAAACATTTTACAAGTTTCTCTGAACAACAGTTCATTACAGGAGAAGTTTAATCTTGATTTCCACAAGCAATGATGTTATAAATGTAGGAACAAAAATAGATATCTCTAATATTCATATGGTGTTTATTTACAGAACTTCCTTTGCTTGAAAGTTTGTTTACAGAAATTTTAAGAAATGTCACTCTGGAACCTGTCTGGCCTTTCATTTTTGTTCTCCATATGAATATTAAATTAGGAGCAGCATCTTGAATGCTGTATCATCACCTGTAAAACCCATACACTGGGTGGACAACTACACTAGGAATCAATTCCTCAACCAGCTCCAAGCAGGCAACGCTGCTGCATTTTTAACTAAAAATTGACTGAGAATGTAACCTTAAAGTCTACTTCCAATTTACACTTTTTCAATTTCCAGCCAATTTAGGGGTGCAGTAGAAGTTCATAGAATCATAGAATTGGAAAAGACCACAAGGGCCATCCAGTCCAACCCCCTGCCATGCAGGAACTCTAAAAAAAACAAGCATGTCCAACAGATGGGCATCCAGCCTCTGCTTAAAGACCTCCAAGGAAGGAGACTCCACTACACTCTGAGGGAGTGTGTTCCACTGTCGAACAGCCCTTACTGTCAGGTAGTTCCTAAGTTGTGGAGCATGAAGAAAGAAAAACCACAACTGGGTGCCATTTGGGACATTTTCTTACTCCAACATTTTTTTTTTTTTAATTTTGGCATCAGATGATACTTGGGGTGATAGCTTGGGAGGCTGCAAAACAGATACTGTACTGGGAACTATACTATGACAACTCTGGGCCTGAACAAACCAGCACTTTGTGATGGCCTGGACCCAAACTAGGGTTGTGTGGGGGCTGAACGTTTACATGCTCAGAAATACTATTGCGTGCCCCAGGCATGTGGCTGCCGCAACCCCAACCCAGCTTGTTCAGGGGCAGCATAGAGCCACACCTGAACGGACTGTTTGTACAGCCCCTCTGTCATATATGATCAGTGAGAAGAGTTCAAATTTCAAGAAACACAGAAAGAAACTTTTGAAATCTAATCACAAACGGCTGTTGTTCATTTTAAACAGACACCAGCTCAACTCAGATGTATTTTCAAGCATACTGTAAATAAAGTTTGGTTAAATGTATAACACAGGTGTTTATCACACTATACTCTTATAGTGCTACTATTCCACTTTGACTGCTCTAGCTGCCTCCTGTTGCATTCTGGGATTTGCAGTTTTAAGGAGGGGTATTTAGAACTTCTCTGCCTGAGAATTCTAAATACACCTCCTTAAAACTGCAAATCC
Source organism: Sceloporus undulatus (assembly GCF_019175285.1). Lineage (NCBI taxonomy): Eukaryota > Metazoa > Chordata > Lepidosauria > Squamata > Phrynosomatidae > Sceloporus > Sceloporus undulatus. The sequence continues at coordinate 112,585,085 of NC_056522.1, read as the reverse complement.
CAGAATGCAACAGGAAGCAGCTAGAGCAGTTAAAGTGGAATAGTAGCACTATAAGAGTATAGTGTGATAAACACCACAGTCATTAACACTGCAATAAGTACAGTTTGGATTTCAAATCTGTGGTGGTAGCTCAGGTACCTCCTCTATAGGTCTGGGCACAACTTCAATTATCTATAGTTTACTAGTTCATCCTAATCAGGGAGAAAAACTGATTAGTTTCACTGAAACAAGTCACAGGGCTTCATCATTTTGCTGCCTGTCAGATCAGCAAGCATTTTTACCTGCTGTGGTGAACAGACCCACAAACCAGCCAATCACTAGCCAGGGCCATAAGCCAATCAGGTGCTGGCTGGGGAAATTTGAAGATTCTGTGTGGCAGTTAGTTTTGTCAGTTGGGATTTGACAGTTAGAATGAACAGTTAGCTGGCTGGGATTTGACAGTTGGGGAACAGTGAAGTCCGAGTCAGGACAAAGGTCTGAGAGGTCCAGAGGAACAGTCAGTTAGGGTTTGGTTTGAAACCAAGAAGGGTCTGTTATGTCCAGTGAGGGACAGTAATATAGTTAGAGTCTGAAATTGAGAACCTTGAGAGATAACTGAAGTTTGGAGGAGGGTCTCAGTTATTTATTATCCTGAGGGATACAATAACTTTGGTGGCTGAGTTAGTCATAAGAGTTGCCCAAAGAGGGACAGGGAAGTCCTGGGGTGGTTGAAGAATATATGTGAAACTGAAGGGTATCAGTAACAAAGAAAATATATGGTTGGAAACAGTTGGTTCCTAAGAAATCTAAGCCACTACAGTACTAAGTATAAAAATAAAAGAGTGCAAATGTAACAAAGGCCCGTTACAAACGGGCATAAAGTAAGGACTGGGTCCGTATTAGGATTGGAAAGGGGTGGACGCCCCTAACCTTAATACGGACTGAGTCCGTACAAAATGGAGGCGCCTGTTCCTTTTTTTTTATTTATTTATTTATTGAAAGAAATAAAACATCCAGAAATATAAAAAAAGACAGTTCCTAATAATATATCATATTTTTTTAAAAATACATATCAAGTCCGTTTCCCAAAAAAAACAAAAACAAAAAACCTTAATATACTTCCTTGAGCTTGAGTTTTATAAACTAAAAATTTCTTTGTTTCTTTTTATACTCTTATCATCCCTTTTAAATTTACCATTAAGTTCTTACAACCCAAGTTTATTAATATGTTAAAAATTATTATCACCTTCTTATTAAAGATATCCCAAAATCGGAGACAGAATAACAAGCTTCTCTACCTATATTTTTTCATCATTTCTCATTAACATACTCTTATCCACTTATTCTATTACAGTACTATATATAATTTTCTTATTATTAACTGATACGTTGACTATCTACACTTTGATTTTATATTTAATTTAGTGCCAAGAACACATCTTCACCTTTTTCCTTTTTAATGTATTCATTCCAACATTCCCACTTATCATAAAAATCTTCCATTGATCCATTCTTTAATAAATGCGTTAATTTTTCCATTTCATAGTAGTCCATCATTTTCAATTGCCAATCTGCTACTGTGGGATAATCTTCCTTTTTCCAGAACTTAGCAAATATCATTCTAGCTGCTGCCAACGCATACATTGTCATTTTTTCATTCCTTCTTTCCATTTTGATACCGTCTGTCATATTTAGGAGATACATCTTTGGGCGTGGTCTGTCTTCAATTTTCAAAATTTTCTGTAGCTCTGTATGAATGTTTTCCCAAAATTTTTTAGCTTTTTCGCAGTTCCACCACATATGTAAATAATTCCCTACTTCTCTTTTACACTTCCAACAGGTACTTTTATTCTTACTAAACATTTTGGCTAATTTGTAGGGTGTCAGGTACCACCTATACATAGATTTGTATATGTTTTCTTTAATTTCTATACTATTGATCTGTTTGATTTTTTTCTTCCAAAGCTTTTCCCATTCTTCTAGTTGAATATTTTCTTTAAAATCTTTTGCCCATTTAATCATAAAATCTTTTATTATCTCGTCTTCTAATTCGAATTTGATGAAGTCGACCGAGGAGGATTGAATTTACCAAATTTTAAATGGTATTACTATTCTTGTGTATTAGACTGGATGTTGGATTGGATGAGATTAGATAATGAGAGAAGTCTAAATTTAGAAAGAGTGGAATTAAAATCCGGTCTACACGGATATATGTTTTATGATAAAATTAAAATTGATGGTAACTTCAATAATCATATATTGAGAAAATCTATGTTAAGAATCTGGTTAAAATATAAAAGAAAATGGTTTGGTGGTATCCCGCTCTGGGTTTCCACAAATGAAGCAATGTATAGAAGAGAGGAATTTTTAAAGAATAAATATGTGACATATGAGGATATTACGAAAATTGACAAAGGGGAAAGAAGAATAAAAACTCAAGAAGAATTAATTTCGGAAGGATTTACTTATAATTGGTTTGCTTATAGACAGGTTAGAGAAAGATTTAAGATAGACATGAAAGAATTTGGAATTGAAAAAGGAGAATTAGAAATGGAGAAAATAATAAACCATCGTGAAAAACAAATTTCTAAGTTGTATAAATTAAAATGGAGGCGCCTGTTCCACATGGGGCCGCCATGTTTACGTAGCGGACGCGCTGCGTCCACACGTCGCACAGCACATATGACGCTGTGAGTGCGCCATTGGCGCCTCGCGGCGTGATATCCGAGCTGCAAAGAGAAGCGCCATTTTGGTGCTTCTTTTTTGCAGCGCGCAGAGGAGCCTCGCGGTTTGGACACTGGGGCTCCTTGGCACTGCAAATGAAGGTGGCGGAAGACCGCCCCTTCTGGGCGGTCTGTAACACACCTAAGTAACACAAGGAAAAACTATAATAACAACTTCATATCACTGATACTTTATAAAATTCTATTTTTAAATAAACTTTTGTTATTGTTTCAAGAAACACATGGCCTGAGTTTTGAAACACAAAACACGCTACTGAACACTAAGAGTTTAGAGTGTTCGCATCACATAAATGGGTGGCAGCGGTGGGATTTATGAAAACCCTATAGGACTGCCATCTAGAGAAAGGAATAAGGTGAAGGAGTGTTGTCTTCACACCTACCTCCCCAAGCCAAAGTGCCCTGTACCTGACATCAGCCATGTTTTTTTGGCAAACGAAGCAGAAAATCACACAAGAGCTTACTTTTGACAGGGAAAATACATGGGGAGCGAATTAAATAATTAATGATTTCCGATCTGCAGACCTTTCATGGGTCCCAAAATCATCTACCTGTGCCAACTACTTTGTAATGGCTCAAGGTAGGGATTATGCTTACAAATCAGGTTATTAAAACAACTATTGTTTAACATCAAAGCCTGTTCTGAGCCTATTAAATGATATTTTCCTGTTTTATCTTAAACAACAATCTATAGTTAATTCTTAGTTACTGTGTATACTTGTCTATACGTCTAACAATTTATGCCCAAAAATTGACCCCAAAATCCCAGGTCGACTTATTTACAAGTCAGAATGGTAATATGATAGCAGCTCTTTCGGATTTCCCCATGCAGTTTCTTTCTGTCCTGAGACAAGCAGACTGATTACTGTTTAAAAGTCCCTCTCCCACCCATGCTCTTTGCTGTCTGAGTAAAGGTTGAAATACTGAAGCTTCATCGATTGCTGATCCCCTCTTGCCACTCGCATACACACACTGAAGGAACCTCCAAGTTTTACACTCAATCTATCCATGGGCCATGCCAAAATTCATAATTCTGGCCCCAAAACATCCCTTCAAATATTTAAACAGGGCTATCATATCACCTCTTAACCTTCTCTTCTCAAGGCTAAACATACCTAGCTTCCCAAGTTGCTCCTCATACTGCTGGACATACTTTGGGTTTGGCTACTCAACCAATTGCAAATCCACCTAACAGTTGCATTGTCTAGCCCAGATTTTACTAGCTTGTTTGAAAGAATATCATGAGGGACCTTGACGAAGGCCTTACAGAAATCAAGATAAGCTACATCCACACCATTCCCTTCATCTGCCCCGCACTCTCAGATTGGCCGGGAAGCACTTGTTAAGGGTTCCTAAGTCAAAATACACCTTGACTGCACAAAGTGCGTTTTCTATCTCGGCCCCGCAGCTTTGGAACTCCCTTCCCGACAAGCTCTGCTCTGTCACCTCTCTAGATCTCTTTAGGAAGGAACTAAAGACATTTCTCTTCCAACAAGCTTTCCCCCATGTGTCCTGACTTCATGTTTTTCTTCCCTGTTATACAATGGTCTCATTCAGCTAGTTTGTTTTTTCTGGTTTTTTATGCTGTTCATATTTTTATAGTGTTTTAACGTAATGAGCGGTTTTTATGATGCTTATACTGTATGTTTTGTATTCCTTTTGCTTTGCTGTAACCCGCTTTGATCTACCCTGGAAAAGCGGGCTATAAATAAATTTATCATCATCATCATCATCATCATCATCATCATCATCATCATCATCTACCAAGCTGGTAACTTCGTGTATGTGTGTGTGCCAGAGAGAGAGAGAGAGACAGAGACAAAGAGAGAGAAAATTAGTCTGGCATGACTTGTTTTTGAGAAACCCATGTTGATGTTTTGTGATTATGGCATTCTCTTCTAAATGTTTACATGGATCCCACTGGGTGAACCTGGGCAAGTCACATGCTCTCAGCCTTAGGGAAAGGCAATGGCAAATCTCTTCTGAATAAATCTTGCCAAGAAAACCCCATGATAGGTTCATCTTAGGGCTGCCATAAGTCAGAAATGACTTGAAGGCACACAGCAAAAAGTTTTAAGAGCCTTAAATCTATACAAGGTTCAAGCTAATTCCAAAACTTAAAAATTTGTTACTATACTTGGCAAAGATACAGTGATGGTTAAAGTAGATGGCAAAGTTTTGCACTCTACTGTCACTCTTCTGTTTTCGCAGATTTGGGATCCATGTTCTTCAACTATGCGAGAGTGGCAAATGGAAGGGGATAAAATGAGGTGCGCCCTCATTTGCACAATGGCATTCAAGCCAATAGGTCTTGAATATTGGCAGTTTTTGTTTTTGTGGGGGGTGGGGGTCCAAAACAGATCCCCCGCGAAAATGGAGGAGTGACTGTAGAAAACAAGGGGAGGGAGGCAAGCAGACAATTTCTCAGAATCATTTGTCAGAATACTATATGACCTGTTATGTTACATACCTTTATGTATACTTAGCTACATAGAATCCTATTTACTGAATTGCAAAGATGCATAATAAGACAACAGCAACTGCTTTTTAGTTGAGCCTTTGTCTGCTTTCTGTCATGCACTGGGGGCCCATCACACGTTGATCCTAATGTGCTTCTTCTGCTATGTTGTTTGGTATCAGCAGCCCTCTACTGAACACGGACGATAGGCAAGTGCCCAATTCTAACTGCTGTAAGTCCACTTACAAAGATTTAAGTCCCCAACAGGACTACGGCCTTTACCTTTACAGTCAGGGGGTTGCCAAGCCAGAATTCCTGCCCAAGATACAGTAGAGTCCCGATTATCCGACATAAATGGGCCAATTGATCATTGGATAACTGAAAATGTCTGATAATCTAATGACAGCTCACCGCGCACATGCGCCACCATTGGGGACAGAAGTCCCTCTCCTCCCCTCCTCCCTCTTTCCCTTCCCGTCTCCTTCCCTGCTTACCTCCTAAGTCCGGCTTTCTCCATGGTGGCTTCTCCTTCCTTCAAGCTGAGGAAATCCAAGCCTCGCCGAGGAAAGGCCTGGATTGACAGTCTACGCCTCTCCTCAGCGCAACTTGGACTCCTTCAGCCCAAAGGGAGCCGTCGGAGCCATCGGACTCCCTTCAGGCTGAGGAAAACCGTGCCATTATCTGACGTCTCATGCTTCTGCATGAGCACGCACGCACACTCACAAAGAACCATGAGACGTCGGATAATCCGAAAGTCGGATAACCGAGACTTGGATAATCGAGACTCTACTGTAGTTTCAAATCCCTCATAAGCAAAAATCTCAGTTAACACTTCCATCAGTGTATTACTTGACCACCTCTGTAAGCAGACATATCCACACCTCTCATTATATGTATTCTAAAGACAGGAGACATAGCCCTCTTCTGAGTTAAAGAATGAGAGAAATATGTCTGTACAAGCCCACTGCATCTTTAGACTTGTACAATAAGCAAAGGCTAAAATTCTAAAATCATAAAAAGCACAGTTAGATTTAATGGAGACACAAACTCTTTATGACTAGACTTCAAGCATATGCAATTGTCCAACACCATGCATGATACCAAACATACATCCACATGGTTCTAAAAGGAGAATGTACATATCATTTCATAATCACCAACAATGTTTACAGTGTGTATTATGTATGTGCCTTAAGAAAGCACTTTTGATACTTTAATTTTGGTTGTGTAATTGAACAGCGTGCATATGTTCAGCAATTATCTTCAGCAATTAAGAATTACAGTAGGCCCTTGATATCTGTTGAGATTTGGTTCAAGGAACACCCGTGGATAACAAAATCTATGGATGCACAAGTCTAACTAAATACAATGACATAGTAAAATGGATTCCCGCACATAAAATGGTAAAATGACGATTTTCAAAAATCAGGGATGTTTGAATCCATGCATTAAAAAATCTGTGGCTATAAAGGGAAGACTGTATATTTATATATATTAATTTAGCAATTAGGAATAACACTATTATGAACTTCAAAATGATCCTTACCAAAGCATGTTATTTAGTATTATTTAGGGGGAAAGGTGTTATTTTATTTGCTTGCAAATCTAGGCTTCCCAGGAACAACATACAGATGTATCAATACAATATATACAAATCCGCAGTCTTGGTTTTATCTTTGACTCTTCTCTGTCGTGTATCCCTCAGATCCAGACCACAGCCAAGGCTTGTCGATTCTTTTTGTACAATATTGCCAAAATCCGACCATATCTCTCCGCCTCTACTGCCAAGATCCTGATCCATGCCCTAGTGATCTCACGACTTGATTACTGTAACGTCCTCCTGGCTGGGCTTCCTCTTTCTCACCTCCGTCCTTTAATCTCTGTTCAGCGTTCAGCTGCACGCATTATCACTTCCACCCACCGCTCTGAACATATCTCTCCTGTGTTGGCATCCCTTCACTGGCTCCCCCTCCCTTTCCGCATTCAGTATAAGCTCCTGCTGTCGACATTTAAAGCCCTCCATGGACTGGCCCCTCCTTACTTATCAGACCTTCTTTCTCCTCACCTTCCCACCAGGGCCCTCCGTTCTGGTAGTCAAGGTCTGCTGTCTCAGCCCAGGATTTCCTCTGCCCCATCCCGGATTCGCCCCTTTTCACTTGCTGCCCCTCACTCCTGGAACCTTCTTCCCCCACAAGCAAGAGCCATCAGCTTCAAAACAGAGTTGAAAACCATCCTGTTCAGAGAAGCCTTCCCAGGCATTGCATAATTGTCGCTTACTATTTGATGTTCTTTTGGTGCCTGTTTATCAAACCATTTCCTGTATTGCTATGTACTGTATATGCATTATCCTACTTGAGAGTATGTATTTTCCCTGGAAAATGATTAACCATCCATTATGAAGCCAAGCCCTCCCTCCAGTCCATCTGCCTTGGTCCAGGCCTTGAAGGTAGAGAGGAACTGCTGGACCTCTTACCCTTTCCCTCCACTCACTCCCTTCTCCTTCTGTGTCATGTCTTTTTAGATTGTAAGCCCGAGGGCAGGGAACCGTCTAATTAAAAAGATAGCATGTACAGCGCTGTGTAAATTTACAGTGCTTCATAAATAAAGGTTAATAATAATAATAATAATAATAATAATAATATCAGGACAACTTACCATTTCAGTGCTGTTCCCTCATTTTCAAACCATATTTCCCCAATGTCCTCTTGTCTCATAACCTTCTGAAAATGTTTTTTCACCTTGTCTGTCACAAGTGTTAGGTAGCTTATTCTTGGTAAAAGCAGCTGTATGAAGGGATATGAAAAAATGATTTTGCATTTTATATACCTAGCATGCAGAGCTTTAAATTGTGTTTTAATTTTTAAAACATAAAAGTGTAACTCCATTACAGGTAAAGTCTCCCAAAGATGGAATTCTGAAATCCTAAATCCTCCAAAATCCAAAAAGAAGTCTATATGGGCGACTGAAACAATGACGCCTTTGCCTTCAGATGGTTCAGCATACACAAACTTTGTTTTATGCACAAAATTATTTAAAATATTATGTACAAAATTCAGGATATGTTTGTAAAGTGTATATGAAACATAAATGAACGTCACGTTTAAACTTGTGTCCCATTGCCAAGATATCTCATTAAGTATATGCAAACATGCCAAAATCTAAATAAATAAATAAATAAAATCTGAAACCCAAAACACTTCTGGTTCCAGTCATTTAGGATAAGGGAGACTTAATCTGTATCTGGAATTACTGGAAGCAGTTTAGAAAGATGAGAGTTGGGGAAGCAAGGAAAGGACAAACTTTGTTCCAACCACTGAACATCAGAAACACATGACTATTTCTTCTATCACCACAGATCTATAGGGTTCATGCACCTAATATTTTGCAGACAGAAGCTTTATAATGTACCATGTGCTGCCTGAATATGGTGCCTTTATTATTTCAAGTTCTGTCAATCTATCATTCTCCAATGAGGCACAGAACATCTTTATGAAAAAATATCTTACATGATTCATACTTGCCTTTCAGTCACAGACAGACACACTATTTTTTTTAAAAAAAAATTGCAAGTAGGTTCTACTGAATTTGGTGGAATGTATATGCACATTAAGTATGCCAAGAGCTGGTGTTAAAACAAAGCAATCGATAAAATCTACTAAACGCACCTACTGCCCAAACACAAATTAAGGAATAGGGTTTCAGAGAAAGTTTCAGAAATAATTTCAATCTCATAAGAGAATTTCTAAATTTTAGAATAAGAAAATTTTCCTGCTATGAACCAGTGACACTGTCAACAAGGAAAACACATTTTGCTTGAAGTGAAACTTCTTCAATGTAAATAGCTTCCATGTTTCACTAGCAACTACTGAGAGATATATTTCATGCTTATACAGTGGTGCCTCGGGTTACGAAATTAATTCGTTCCGCCATTCCTTTCGTAACCAGAAAATTTCGTAACCCGAAATAGCACTGGAAAGCCTATAGCTGCACTTTGCAGCATTTGAATTTCGCGCCGAAATGAATTTCGTAACCCGAAAAATATTTCGTAACCCGAAACAGTTTTTGCCAATCCAACTTTTTCGTATCCCGGAAATTTCGTAACCCGATCATTTCGTATCCCGAGGCACCACTGTATTTTTAAGACTGCAGACTCTCTGGGAACAAAATATCTAGTCTTACGCAGAGCCAGCAACAGTAAAAATCAGTGGATACAGAAGTGAAGTAGTGTTGTAGCACATAAACACACCAAAAAGTCTTCTTAAAAAAATTAAATTTAGAAAAAAATTAAAAATCCAAATGAATTTTTACAAGTAAGGGTGTTTTGTTTTTAAAGCTACAGTAATTATATTCCTGTGGCTGGGAGAAAGTCCCAATAAACTAAGCAGGGCTTGCTTCCAAGTAATGTATAGCATTGCACCATAAACCACCCAACAGGGTTTACAAGATTAGAAAGGCATGAAAGTTTGTCCAATGACAAAGAGTTTCCCTAATAGAGGAGCTCCCGCAGCAGTTATCTTCTTGTCAAACAGTCTTTTGCTTTTTGCCTAGGAAAGACAGAGATTACTAGAACTGTATATTGTAACTATTCAATTGCCCCTTCTACTCTAAAGAAATAAATTCCGAAATACTGACCACAAGAATGTATACTGAAAGAGGGAAACACTATGCCAAAAGAAGTGCAGAACTGTATCTTCCATCTCTTGTTGTTCTGATATTAATGAAATTTATAATACCAATGGTAAGAAGTGGAGCAGGGGGAAAGCAATTTTACAACTATGAAGGCCTGTGTCAGAGTTGGGAATTGTGTGGCCCTCTACATGGTACTCAGCAGCAACCCCCGGCAGCCATGGCTAGTCAAACCAATGCTGAAGAATTCTGGGAACTGCAGTATAAAAAATACATGGAGGGCCAAACTATTCCCACTGCGGTTATGTTAGGAAAGGCATTAGTAAACACATGTTAAAGGCAAACACAAAAACAAAGCATGTTCTTCAAGTATAGGGAAAGATTAAACATTAAAATATTATTGCTCCACATGCATTTAGAAGACTTACATAGTAAGGTTCAGCTTCCCTTTCAGTAATCTCATCCTGATATAATGTAAAACAGGTGGGTATACGCCCAAACCACACATCTCTAAGTACATCTTTATCATCTGTCATTCTTCCACCAAATACAGAAGCACATGTAGGCTAAATAATTCCTGCAGAAAGAACAAACAAAAAAGTCAGTCTCAAGACCTACAATTATCATACTACCCTTCCAAAAACATGAGTGATCATTCCTCCTTTCAATCTAAAGAGAAAGGGTTGGATGAAGAGCTATAAACAAGGTGCTGTAACCTGCACATTAAATACTTTCCCCAAAGATAGTGATGAAATCATTTATCAATAAATATCACAGGCCTAAGCTAGACAATATGTTTGCCTTCTGGTAATCTCTCCTAGAGTTTCAATTTTAGAAATAGCAGTGAGAGGCCAAATACAAATGAGAATGATAGAAGGGATTACTTTTTAATCTTTCTTCCGTGCCATTTTAATGCTAATAATGCCACACCCTTTAAAAATGTTTGTCCATAAAGATGCCATTGCATTAAATGGCACCTGTGGGGCATCAGAACAATTTGGGATGCATTTTCAGTAGAAAAACATGGGGCAGTGATGCTGGAGAACCAGCAGAAACAATAATACAAGTGCAAGAAAGACAACCATGTAGGAGATATACTTATTTAGATTCCTAGCCTACATCTAATATTGAGTATAAGTAATTTTTTATATATTGTACATGAAAAAATGGGTGGCTAGCATATCAAGGAGAAATATGGCAAAAGCAGTCAAAGAATACAATGCAAAATCAGACCAAATCATGTCAATAAGGTTCCGGGCAATACCTATAAATATCACCATAATCCAAGTATATGCACCAGCCACAGAGAGGAAGAAACTGAGAGATTATAAATAAATAAATAAAAACTGATAACACACCAAGGCAGGGTTTTAAAATAATCATGGGTGACTGGAATGCTAAAATAGGCAGCACAGAATCAAAAACAGTAGGAACATTTGGATTAAGGAAAAGAAATGAAGCAGGAGTATGCCTGACAGAATTTTCCAGCGGGTGGTGCTGGGAAAGATTTGCTTCCTTGTGAGATGGATAGAATCTTTTTATTCCTCCCTCCTGGTTCCTTAGATTGGGCTGATGATGCACTTGAGTAAGTTCTTGAGAAATGGAGGAAGGAATGAAACATGGAATAGTTCTGAAGTATTATTCTGCCTTTCCTTGGCACGTTCAGTACCCAGCATCAAACATCCCTCTGCCAAGATTACATCTGTTCCCTCACTCTCATGAGACTCACCCACAGACATACAGTATACAGATAAAACATACACAAATAAAACAAACTGTAACTTAGTGCTGGTGCAGCAAGTCAGATGCAGTAATTATAATATTCAGCTCTCATCTAAGTAATCGCAGTTCTTCCCACCACTCCCAGCCCCTAATACACCTGGGAGACTACTACCATATTTGTGCTTGCTAGCTACAACTGTTTCATTACTACCTGGAAATTCACCATGGACAAGCAGCCAATGGCTTACACAGTGGTCTACAGACCACCACATTGAGTAGAAGTGCCGTACATAGTCCCACATAGATGTTTACCTGCTAGTTTTTAGAATGATGTAGGGAAAATAAATATGTTAAAGTTTTGATGCGGGAACAATTGTTTCCCATTCACTTTGCCTAAAGTTCTTTGTATCTTCAACTTTACCATCCTGAATAACTCTGTCATTTGCAAACTTACCGTAAGTTCTATTGCTTGCCTTTAACTTTAGATTACTCAAGTGGTTACAGCATAGTTCTTAGGGTCCCCAATGTTTACCACTCTTCCTTTTAAGAGTCCATTAGCAACACATTGCCTGATGAAAAAGCCACTTGAGCTTCAAAAGCTTGCATCATGTATTTTGTGCATTTGGGTTGGCTAATAAAGGATTGCTATTTTGTGGATTTTGGATGTTACTGTACTTTGCTCTATAGCCAGCACAGCTACCCCTGGATAAGCTCATTACAATCTTGTTACATCAGGCCATCAAGTAATATGAATTACTGACCACATGAAGACCCATGTTGTTGTTATTGTGTGCCTTCAAGTCATTTCTGACTTTTGGCAACCCTAAGACAACCCTATCGCGGGGTGTTCTTGGCAGGATTTGTTCAGAAAAGGTTACGGCACTGCATAATATCTTGATGAAGCATGAACACCTTTCTGTATATGCCAGCGCTACCCAGAGAGGTGGTTCATGAGAGTGCTGATCCCTAGTCCAGATCAAGTTCTCAAGAAAGAAAGAAACAATTTTAATCAATGGGCACAAATATAACAGTTCCTGTCACTGGGGGAAGGGGAAACAGCCCCTACAGCTGGTGCCGTATATATTCATGTATAAGTCCAGAAATTTTAATCAAAAAATTGACCTCAGTTAACTTACCCATGGGCCAATGTAAGTATCAGAATTTATCTTATTTTAAAAATAGAGAACCATCTCTGGTTGAAAGGAAACAGTTTAATTAGTCCAGGAAGCATTGACCACATTCTGCTCTCTCATCCATCCAGCTTTAGGGTGAGCACAAACCGTTACGCCTGCTGGAATTTTGTATATTTTTTGGCATTGTTTTCCCTTTGCTAGTTCTTTTACATCCTTTGTTACACACCCCTAGGTTTTATGGACTTATTCACGGATCATATCAAAAGCCATAATTTTGGCCCACAAACCTGTCCTGGACTTATACATGAGATCAACTTATAGTTGAGTATATACAGCTGGCCCTCCACATTTGCGGCTTTGACTTTTATGGATTTTATTTTTCATGGATTTGAGTAATATTTTCTCTCTAGAAATGTCTAGGTGTTCTAGTGCATCTCTATAGTCAACATCTAACAGAAGTCATACTGGAGGACCCAGAGACTCCAAGAGAGAACACTTCTCTAGAAATTTGTGCATCCTCCAATGCAATTCTAGGGTTGACATCTGGCAGATATTGATCACAGAGTTGCTCTGGATAACTTAAGAAGTCCTAAAGAGGTGTTATATCAGGAAAAGAAAATGTATTTTTGTATTTACGGTTTTCCCACTTTCATGAGGGTCCTGTGCCCCTAACCCAATGAATGCAGGGGGACCACTGTACTTAAAATGCACTGGATTATGCCCAGAGCCCACCCGAACCCTGCCAGGGAATCCTGACTGGTTGCATGTTTGTTTCATTCAAGGGTATCCTTCTGAGGGAAGGAAGAGGGATGCCCACAAGGTGACCAGAGATCCTAATAACTGCAATGGAGAACAAGGCAGTGTAAAAAAAGAATGGAGGACATGACCAAATAAAAGCTAGAAACACTTAATATAAATGAAAATTCATGCTCCTCAGTCACACTCCAACTGGAGTGCATTGAAGAAAATGTAGGACATGACCAAATAAAAGCTAAAAGCACTTCTACAAATGTAAATGTATGCTTCTGTCACACTCAAACTGTAAGATGCTGAAGAAATTGAGGATTTTCCCAAATAAAAGCTAGAAACACTTAATGTACAATGGGCCCTCCACATTTGCTGGGGTTAGGGGCACAGGACCCCTGTGAAGGTGGAAACCCCCCCCCCAAAAAAAAAACAACACTGAAAGAACACCTCTCTAGGAATCTCTAGGTCCTCCAGTGCAACTCTGCAGTCAACATCTGCCAGACACTGGCCATAGAATTGCACTGGACGAGGTAGAAATGCTTAGTGGAGTGTTCTCTCTAGGAATCTCAGTCCTTCAATGCGACTTTTGGTGGAAGTTGACTACAGAATTGCACTGGAGGACCTAGAGATTCCTAGAAAGAATATATAGAGATATATACAAAATACATAGAGAATGAGGGCCACAGAGACCATCGGGGGCCGGAGGGGGGGGGCTGTAGGAAGGAAGTGGCTTCTGTGTTTGCAACTGCCTTGGACCTTATAAGCCGCTCTGAGAGCCTCAGTGGCTGAAGAGCAGGGTATAAATACTCCAAATAAATAAATAAATATAAGTTAATAAAACCCATGAATAATCAAATCCACAAAAGTCAAAGCTGCAAACATGGAGGGACAAGTGTAAACGTAAACACATGCTTCTCAGTCATGCTCAAAGTGGAGGGCATTGACAAAAAATGTAGGACACGATCAAACAAAAGCTAAAAGGGATGTTGTACCATTTCAAACAATTTGATATATATATAGATAGAGGTATCTTTTTAAAATGTGTTTTGTTCTTTTAATAACTATCTGGTTTAATATTGTAAAAATTTAATTCCTTTTTAATGTACTTTTTCCTAGGTTTTTAATTGTACTGTTGTTTTTTAATATCGTCTAAGTCCCAATTCTGGGAAAAGAGCGGGATACAAATAATAAGGGAATAGGGCCAGATAAGCTTTACATTATAAATATAGTTAAAATTTTTAAAATGGGAAAATATAGATGAAGTTACATGAATCTAAGAGAGGAAAAGTCAGGTAATGATGGAATGGAATAAACAGTGATCAAAGGAAGAGGAAGCTGGTATGAATGGTTAACAGAGAGAAGAAAGAATGTGGATAGATGGCTAGAGTATGTGAGTGAAGGTATGAGATGGGAGAGTATAGAGACTGAAAGGGAAAGGAATAAGGCGAAAGGTGGCAGATACAGAAGAGGCTGAAGGATTTTAGAAGGTAGGAAGAGGAAGGAGGTGAGAAGGAGAAAGAGGAAGAACAAAAGGAAAGGGAAAGGATGAGAAGGGGCAGGATAAGCAGATGGATAAAGAAGGAAAGATTTGAAAGAATGAGGAAGGTTATAAAATAAAAGAAGTGGAACTACCGTATATACTCAACTGTAAGCCTACCTCATGTGTAAGTCAAGGGCAGGTTTTGGGGCCAACATTGTGGATTTAGATATGGCCCATGGATAAGTCGAGAGTAAAACTTAGCGGGATGTAACAAAGGATGCAAAGGATGAAGGAAAGGGAAACAGTACTAGAAAACCTACAAAATTCCAGCAGACATAACTGTTTGTGCTCCTACTAAATGCTTCATGGATGAGGAGAGGATATAAAGGGGGCGTGGGTGCTTCCAGAGCGGATGGGGATGGTTCCTTTTTTGTTGGGAATTAAAATATAGTACAGTACTTACTTTGACCCATGGGTACGTCTACTCAGGTTTTGGGAGTCCATCATTTGACCAACATTTCAAGGGTTATACATGAGTATGTATATGTGTGTGTGTGTATATATATATATATATATATGTGTGTGTACAGCAAGCAAGATATTAATAGGAAGATGACTTTTGATGTATGTTTGAATTATTTGTATTTTGCATTTGTATACTTTTTATAGTTTTAATATGTATGTTTTAAATTTAATAAACATTTTATATACACACACACACACATATATATATATATATATATAAAATAAAAAGCATGTTGATAATAAAATATTATTATCAAATAATGAAAGCCACTCAGACAGAAATATAAAAACGATTGCTTCTTAGCCCTGCTCAAAATGGAGGGCCTTTGGGAGCTGAAGGCTGGAATGGAGGGCATGTCCTGGTCACCATGGTTACCCACAAGGGCCCTTCTCCTCTCGAGGGACTAGGCCCCCCTCCTCCTGGCCCCGCCCTTTCCAAACCTCGGGGGCGGGGGAGGGGACACAAAAGGACGGACCTTACCTAGCAGTTGGTGACAGTTGCTTTTTTTCTCCCTCAACGGCCAACTGCGCGCTCACAGACGGCTACCAAGTGCGCATGCGCCGTCCCTTTCAGGCCCTGCAAACCTGCACCCCCCACACACACTTTATAAAGTTTTTACTTTTAGTGTTTCTAGTCCGGCGCCGCCGCCGAGTCCTCCTCCTCCTCCTCTTTTTCTTCTTCCTCTGCGGCGGCGAAGAAGAAAGCAAGGCGCTCTCGGGAACCTCCAACGGCGTCGCAACCCGGAAGTAGCGACTAATGGCCGGCTACCCCCGGAGATGGAGGGGGCACGGGGAGATGACGTCACGCCGGAGCGCCAAACGGACGCAGCTGACGCTTGGTTTTGCGCCAGTCAGCCTCCAGGGGGCGACAGCAGGAAGAGGAAAAGTCTCCACCTGCTGGGCCGGAGTGTGCGCATGCGCGCTTCTTCAAATCCCTTGGTTTGGCACAATTAAAAGATCTAGCCGTGGAGGAGACTGCGCATGCGCGCTACTTCCAATCACTTGTTTGGGTACAATAGCCATGTTAGTCTGCAGAATCAGTACATAGAGAGCTCTTGTAGCATCTTAGAGACTCACTGAAAGAAAGAAGTTGGAAGCATGAGCTTTCCTAGGCTTCAGGTGCGCCTGGTGGAGTGGAAGCCAAGCAACCCCATGCATTTCATAGGGTTTTCTGAAGTCTCAGCTGCACTGCAGAAATAATGCAGTTTGACACTGCTTTAACTGCTGTGGCTCAATGCTAGGGAATCCTGGAGTTTGTCTTGCCACCAGAGCTCTCTAAGTAATAATAATATGATTTATTTATATTCCACCTTTGGATTACAAAGCAAAGGGAACAAAAATACATAATACACCCCCTACCAAATACATCACAGCAAATGTAATAACAATACTGTAGTTATACAAAAAGAAAAATACAAAATACAAATATAGCATATTAATGGAGGCATAACATAGCACAGTAAACTAAATCTCCCGCACTCCCTTAGCAGCAAAACAACAGTCGGTATCAATTACATATGTTGAAATAACATGACATGGCATAATAAACATAATGGGGCCATCCCCATCTCTCCCCCAACAACAAAATAGCAATTGGCTACAGATTACATACTTAAAATAGTTATGCTGGTTGTGTATAAGTAAGCCGCTTTCCTCCTGCCTCCAGCTGGGAAGAGTCGCCCGGGTGGGACTCTGACGTCTCACAAAACTGCAGTTCCCAGGATTCCATAGCATTGAGCTGGTATCAAACTGGATTACTTCTGCAGTGCAGATTAGATCTAAGGGACGCCCCCTGTGTGTGTGTGTGTGTGTGTGTGTGTGTGTGTGTGTGTTTTCCTTCAAGTCTCCTGTCTACTCATGACGCCCCCATAATTTCATAGGTTTTTATAAAGCAAGGACAGGGTGACCAGGCCATACTGCTTTTCCAGGGCATGTCCTACATTTCAACCTTCTGTCCAGGAGGAATTCCAAAATGTCCTCCATTTTGAGCACGACTAAGAAGCATGAATTTACATTTATATTAGGGTTGTTAGTTTTTATTGTGTAATGGCCTACATTTTTCTTCAACGTCCTACATTGGGTGGTGCCTTGCCCTCCTTTGCAGCTTGACAACTGGTCACCCCCTGGACAAGGAATACTTTGAAGGTGATTTTGCCAGTTCCATACCCTGAAATATAGCCTATGGCACCTGGAATTCACTGGCAGTTCCCCATCCAAATACTAACCAAGACTGGCCCTGTTTAGATTATAATGGGCCTGAACAGACAGGCCAAAATATAGCTGCTTTGAGTCACTTTGGAGGTATGCTGTTTAGATGAAGCATACGTCCTAAGAGGCCAGAAGCCCTGCCAAAGCCATGCTTCAGTCCTAAGGACTAAAACACAGCTTTGGCACAGCTTCTGGCCTCTTAAGATGCATGTGTCATTTAAACAGCATATCTCCAAAGTGACCCAAAGCAGCTTTATTTTGGCCTGTCTGTTCGGGCCCAATGTCAGACAGGATTTGGTGCCTTTAGGGTACCGCAATGGGCCCTTGGTATCCGCTGGGGTTTTGTTACAGGCCCCGCCCACCCTGGTGGGTACTAAAATCCATGGATGCTCACATCCCTGTATATAAAATGGCATAGTAAAATGGTGTCCCTTATATAAAATGGCAAAATCAACATTTCCTTTTTGGGATTTTATTTTTTAAATGTTTTTAAAATAATGTTTTTGGATGGCTGAATCAATGGATGCCGAATCCATGGATATGGAGGGGCAACCATATATATATATATATATATGAATTTGCAGGTTTCTTTTATGTTAAGAAAATTAAAAAATAAAATAAAAACATACAATACTTTGTGAAATGTGAGAAGCTAAAACATCCCATGATATCTGGCCTCCAAACTGCATGAACTCTACTTTCTCCTGATTATCCTTTGTTTCAAGTGGAGTTTGCTGCATATTAGAAATTCAGCACAGTTTCTTTTAATGGCATAGCAATAGAATTGTGATTTATGTTTTTACCTTTTTATTTTGTCTTCCAGATTTGTAACAAAGTTCAATGATGTTTGCTCCCAGGGAAATTGCCACAGAAATTGCCACTCTTTCAGAAGAGTTGACACATCTTAAACTTAAAGCTTTTTGAGGGCAATTGATTTTCTGAAGTCAGTTTTAAGAGAAGCCTGCGTTGCATACAGGCTGCCTACTGCCCAGCAATGGGTAAATGCGATAAAATCCTCCTTAAGAAAGTTACATCCCGAGTCTATCCCGGCAGTGAAGATAATGCTATAATCTCCTAAGACTTGCAGCCAATATGACTGACACTCAGTGGTGTCAATAGATTTTGCGTAACTCGTGGTATTTCTGCATAAAAATCATAGAAGGAGTTGGAAAAGCATCACTTCATCTAGTCCAACCCCCTGCCATGAATAATACATAATTATTAATGTTGTTGCTATTAAGTGCCCTCAAGTCAACCTCGAGAGCACTTCTGAATTATACTAACTATACTTCTGAAGTAACTATGGCCCAAAACAGATGGGCCAAAAGGGCCACATTGGGGGACATAGTGATTACACAGTGCATCCCCTGAATGTGACCAGAAGCTGATCCAAAGCTGTCCCAACCCAGAAAAGCAAGGCCCAAAAGGAGTGGGGGGAAACGCTCCTTTTTGGCAGCCTATAACACTTCTGAAAGATGTCTGTCCAACATCTCTTGCAAGACCTCTTGAGAAGAGTAGTCCACGATAGATTTAAGTGTCTTTGTAAAGAACTACCAGTATGTGAAGGTTCCCTGTATGGGTTAGAAACACTGAAAATCGGGGCTTAATAATTTAAGGGCTCTATAAGCTGTCCCTTTTTGTGCCTGATCGGGGCCATGGCAACGGCACGCCATAGCCCCAATCCAGCCTTTCCAGGGCACAAAAGGAGCTGCAAAAAGCAATTCCTTTTTTGCACCCTAGAAAAGGCGCGATAGCCATGGTGGCACAGCTATGCGGCGCTCCTTCAGGGCAGCGTTGTATAGGCGCAGCACTGGAGGAGCGCAGTGACACTGCACGCCATGTGGAGCAGCGCACAGCATCATGGTGCCCTGGGGGTGGAGTCAGGGCATGCATCATCTGGATGCAATGCTCCAACTCCGCCCCCAGGCCGGCTTTAATGGCCAGTCTGAAGAGGGCCTTAGTCTATATGAACAGAAAAGCATCTCATTGCAGATGTTAATGAATGCTTTCTAACAAAATTGGTTCTATTTTAATGCCAAATTAAGACCTGGTTGTACACCTAAACTTTGGGATTTTAGTAACCATAGTTTAACATATGGGGGTTTGAGTGTCACAGATGGTGAGAATAATGCTATCAGGAGCTAGACTTAGGTCCAAAACATAGTGCAGAAATAATCTAGTTTGAGCCTGCTTTAACTGCCCGGGTTTCGTGCTAGGGAATTCTGGGAATTGTAGTTTATTGTGGCACCAGAGCTCTGTGACAGACAAGGCTAAATGTCATACAAAACTACAGTTCCCAGAATTTCCTAGCACTGAGCCAGGGCAATTAAAGTGGTCTCAGATTGGATTGTTTCTGCAGTGTGTTATTGACTTTACCAAGGATCACCCAAGGCAGGAGCAAAATATTATTTTTTAAAAAGAAGCATTTAAAATATTATTAATAATAGCCAATTAATATAAAAGCAGATATAATAGCATAAGTTATTAAAATCTTATCACTAAGTTGCCAGAAACAGCAGGTTCCCAAGGTGAAGATATACATTAATTTCAAATGGGTGCTACAAGATCCCTTTTGCTTAATGTAGTTTTGTTATAATTGTTCTAAGCATTAAATTATTCATATATTTTAATTTGAAATGAGATATAATTTTGGCATCCGTTTTGGAAATGTTTATGCTACCATTCTGTCAACATCACTGTAAATGGACGTATACACCTAAAATTCTTCATTTAAATCTGTAAACTAACACCATTTGCTTATACAGTAATGTATTTTATACAGCTTTTGCATTCCTGCCCAAAAATGTTTCAAAAGAAAAAAGGACAGCTTTCTGCATTCTCACTTTCAGAGCCATCACACTTGCTGTATTCAGCTGCAGTCCTAAACTCTCTAGCCCACACAACACAGCTTTAGATGGGCTGGGAAGGAAAGTGTGCCAGTGCTCCTTTCAAGATAGGTGGATGTTTTTGGGGGATGACAAGCAGTACTATGTCCTTCTAAGACATAGTGGGGATCATGGGACATGCTATCATGCATTGTTAGAATAGCCAGCAAGGAATGCTAGGAGGTGCAGTCCAAAAAAATTTGGAATTCCTTTTGATTCCTGTCACAGTTCTAAAATTAAATACCTTTCATTGCAAGGTATTTCAATACCTGTTCATATCCACATGAAAGGAAGATCCACTGATTTAAATGAATTTTACTTCTAAGTAAGGTGTAGGATTGCATGGAAAAGTTTTCTTGAACTAGAGATGTTTAAAATCCATCCTGTTCATTAGAAAACCTGAGTTATGATTACAGGCCAGATCAGGAGAAATATTTTTAGATGGATTTAATTGACAGCCAGAAATTTTGCTTTCTCTAGACTGTTGATTGATCTATAATTTGATGTGTGTTTTTTCTACAGACTTCAAAGTTGTGCCAATTGTACAGTCATATTGGGGCTGTTTGAAAGCATTATTCATATCCACAGATAATGAAAAGCATGGAAGGCCATTCTAACAGATCTTCTGAAAAGATAAAAAGATTGAGAGAGTTTAACCTCCAGCAGTTTTGAATCAACAAGCAGTTCTGCGCATGTGTGACTTTAAAAGAAATTTATTTGCATTGCTTTGAACGTGCCAGCTATAATTATACACTCCAGGTGAGGTTCTGTGAGAATGATAGGCTTGGGTGGAACTAAACAAATTAGAAAACTGAACAAACTGGTTCCAAATATCATAAATAAGGCAGGACCTCACAGTTTAGCAGGAAAGTAGAGATAATAAAAAGTAGGCACCTGGAAGAAAAGAATGAACTAAAAAGAGCAGTGCATCACAGCTCAGAGTAGATCCTCACATTACATATCAGGAACATGACACCACAGAAATCAAGCTCAGAATCAACAATGGAGGGAAACAGTTTATTCAATATAACCATATATCTCCAACTGTCCTGATTTGGCAGGGACAGTACCGATTAACCCTCTCTTGTCCCACTTTTCAGCTTCTTTTAAAACCTCAGTTTCGTTCTGCTTTCCCTATTTCCCCACTTTGTCCTCAGCTTATTTCAATTGCTGCAAACTGGTTTCAAAAGGCAAAAGTACTTTGCATTCAACTAACTCAGGAGGGGGAAGAATCTTCTCTTTGCCAGAAAACTCAGGCAAGAGCAAACAGCTGCAGCTTCTCCTGGTTTGTGGTGTTCTTCCTTATGAATAACTTGACGTACAAATTTTATAGTCATCATTTAATAAAGAAATAGGCCTATGATTCTTAGGTTCTGTCAAGTCCTGATCTTGTTTAGGAATTTAAGGTTATATTGGCATTATGCCACGTGCCTGGTATCTTCCCTGATTGCAAAATTGAGTTAATTGTCTGTTGTGGCAAAGCAATGGATCTTCAAGATCAATTTATAGTACATTGTATTTATAGTACATTGCTGATAAGCCATCCAGTCCCCGGGCTTTACAACATTTTTAAAAAAAAATAATTTCCACTATTTCAGTCACAGTAATACAAAATCTTCTTTGAGAATCTGTAACAACTAAAACTTTCTCATTATTTAAATAGTCATTTATAATAGTAACTTATTTTCCACAGTGAAATCTGTGATTATTTATAGAGGGATGAATAATATTTATGATTTTAAAAAATCTCATTATTTGAAGTCATTACTTTCTTCTGTCAGATCCTTAAAATTAATTTATTCTCTCTGTCTTTCCTTAGTTTATAAACCACCATCTTTCTGGCTTATCCTCATGTTAAAAATGTTTCTGTTTCTTACAAATCTCTTTTTAAACTACTGATTGAATGAAATATTATTCCAAGGTTTAAAAAAAGTATTGAACAAAACTTTAAAATATTTTTTGAAGATAATTTAAATAAAAGTACTGACATTAAAATAGTATTGGATGCTAGTAAAGCTTTTGTGAGAGGCATTTATCTACAACAAAATGCACCATTAAAAAAGAAGAATGGAAAAACACAACATATTTTTAAATGCAATTAAAAGTAAAGAAGAAAAGTTTTCAAAGGAATCCAACTAAAGCAGGCCTTAGGGAGGAAATAATTTTTTTTTTGCAGTAAGTTATCCATGAATATGGTTTTGGAGATTAGGTGAGATATCACTAATTAATCACTAATTAATATTTTGATTAAATGTTTGCTGCGTGTCTTGGTCTTCTACTACGGAAACAAATGATTCCCTTCCGAAACTTGCTTTTTTACTTCTTCTATTTTTTTGTTTTTTCCAAACTTAGCTGTTTGTCTGCTCCACAAGCCCAACTATTTGGCCTGGGCTCCAGAAGGTTCCCCCCCCTCCACTCCATCCCCACTCTTCTCAAATAGATCACCCAAATTAATCTGCCTGCTGGTAGAGCCATGCGACACATTTCCTCCAGATATACTGGTAATATTTCTTCTCCTGAGGTAGCATGATCTCCTGTTTTACTAAATAAGATACCAGAGAGATGGACACCTATAACAAATTATAGAATTAAACAACCTAATTCATTAGAACACATTTTAATACTTCATTATTAAAGTAATAATGGGATTTGTAGTTTGTGGTGGCACCAGAGCTCTCTGACAGAGAAGGCTAAATATCTCACAAAGCAAACTACAAATCCCAGAATTCCATACCATTGAGCCATGGCAATTAAAGTAGTAGGAAACTGCATTATACTACATGTATATAAAGCTACTGTATAGATATGTTGTCATGTAGATTGAAAGTACAGTGGGCCCTTCCCTTACGCGGGGGATCCATTCTAGACACACACCCTCTCTGGGTAAGAGAAATATCGCAAATGCTCAAGCCCCATTTAAAACAATGGGGTTTGTGTATGTGGTGCAGCGCGGTATGCATGCCACAGGCACATGTGCCATTGCCACTACTGGAGTGTGGCTTTCAATTGTAAGCTGAAAGCCACGTATGGCGCACCCACTTATGACGCAGGTGCACTGTACCTTTAATTCTTTTTGAATTTAATTATATTTCAAAACTGTAATACCATGATTGCAGAGTCATTACAGAAAATCCTAAAAGCATACATTTAAATATGAAGTAATAATAAATTAGGTTCCTTTGGCTATAAAATTCATATCCTCAGCACAGCTGCTCAGACTGAGTACAATTGTTTTGAATGAAGGACATAATAAACTTGATATGATACAAGTAGTATTTTTCCATTCATACAGCTTTATTCTTGAAAAATTGTTACAGACATATTTGGCTTGGATGCCTTAAAACAATTGCTCTTTTGCTACCATGGCTTGACACCACTAGGTGTCATCATGTTTCTGCCACTTCCACAGCTGATAAAAATGTGGTAAAAATGGTGTGGTAAAAATGTAATGTACTATACGTTGAATAACTAACTGAAATAAAATTTACTGTATTTAATTGATTATCTGGTATTTTAGAAAATCTAAATACTTTCAATTACATTTTATATTTCTCATTGCCATTCCTAAATTGATACATTCATGTTCATTGACTTAGAATAAGATTTCCCATTTGGTTGGGCATTTAATTGCACTATATCTCAAGAATATTTCAAGAATAATACCATGATTGCAGAGTTATTACAGAAAATCATAAAAGCATACGTTTAAATTTGTAGTAATAATAAATTAGGTTCCTAGGTATCTTAGGCACCATTTAGACATTCATCATTATGATTAGCAACCTCTATTGCATTTGGTGGCAGGAATGGGCAAACTGTCACAGAACCCTTGTGTTTCATTTATCTACATTAAAAGTATATGCATGTATCTGTCATAGTGCCAAGTCCATGAAACCTAAATATCTGAAACCTGACATAGGTATTGCATGGAACTTAAGTGTATGTACCTTGGGGTATTGTGTGTATGTGTATGTGTTTTGTGTATTAATTAATTTGAATCAATTTAATTTGGAATGTAATAATAGAGAGGTATAACATATTTCAGAGAAAAAGACCAAGAAGGAAGAGTAGCATTATATTTCAAAAATGTTAACACATGTTAACATATTCACTTCCGGGCCGAATACAAGGTGTTGGTGATCGCCTATAAAGCCCTAAATGGCTTGGGCCCAGAGTACTTGGAGGACCGCCTCTCCCCATACAATCCACCCCGCACTCTTAGATTGGGTGAGAGACATCTTTTAAGAGTTCCAGATGCTAGATATGCTTCATCCCGGAGGGCCTTTTCTGTTTCAGCCCCACAGCTCTGGACCTCTCTCCCCAATGAGCTCCGTACTAGCACCTCCCTTAATACTTTTAAGAAGGATCTGAAGACCTTCTTATTCCGCCAGGCTTTTCCCCCGTGAGCCTTGTCTGTTATTCTTTTCCCCCCGGCGATGTTTATGATGTATTCCACTCTACACAGCCATTTGCTTGGGGTGCTGTTGGATTTTTATTGTTGTTGACTGCTAATTGTTCTTAACTGTTGTAATTCTGCTGGGGGGGGGGGTTGGGGCTCGTGTTGTTTTAACTGTTTTATCTTTTATTGTTCACCGCTGTGATCCTTGGAATAGCGGTATATAAATAAATTATTATTATTATTATTATTATTATTATTATTATTATTATTATGTGAAGAGATCCATGAATTTAATCTTGGTGGCCAGGTTGAGAACAATGGGATGACAGAAAGAGCAAGGATGTCATAATGGTGGTTTACTATAGACCTCCAAACCAGACTAAGGACTTGGATGATGCCTTCCTGGAACAGATGGCCACACTTTGAGAAAGGAGAGATGTAGTATTGATGGGACATTTCATCTATCCTGATATTTGTTGGATGTCAAACTCTGCCAGGAATATAAAGTCTAACAAATTCCTCAATTGATTTGCAGACAATTTCAATGTCCAGAAAGTGGAAAAGACAACAAGAGGATCAATTATATTAGTTAAACAGACATTAACCTGGGGGAAATGGAGCAGATGATACAGTAGGGAAAATGCATCACAGATTAGGTAAAGAGGTAATACAGAAATACCTGGATACTCATCAAAGGTTCTCAACCTGTGGGTTGCAACCCATTTGGGGGTCAGCAGACCCTTTCACAGGGGTCTCCTAAGACCATCGGATGGTCTTAGGAATTGAGATACTGCTCCTCTATCTGTCTCCAGGCAGGTTGGGGGTCACCACAACATGAGGAACTGTATTAAAGGATCGCAGCATTAGGAAGGTTGAAAACCACTGCTCTAAATGAATTCAGATCCAGATGAACTACGTCCAAGAGAAGAACAGGCAGAAGTCATCTCAGAACCAATATCAATAATCTGAGAGGATTCCTGAAGAACAGGAGAACTCCCAGCAGACTGAAGGAGGGCAAGTGTTGTCCTCATCTTCAACAAGGGAGGAGATAAGAGGAACCAAATAATTATACCAATACCAGGAAAGATTTAGCATAACAAGAAACAGACAGTGTGCAAACACATAGAAAGGAATACCCTAACCAGTAAAACTCAACATGGGTTCCTCAAAAACACGTAAACCCAGATTGATTTTATCTTATTTTTTTGGTAAAGTTACAAGCTTTGTAGATGAAGGGAATGCTGTGGATGTAGCATATCTTAATTTCAGTAAGGCCTACAACAAAGTTCCCCATTGTATTCTTGCAAGTAAGCTAGTAAAATGGTGGATTTGTTATTGGTTGACTGACCAAACTGAAAGGGTGTTCACCAATGGCTCCTCTTCATCCTGGAGAGAAATGACTAGCAGAGTGCCACATGGTTCTGTCCTGAGTCCTATGCTATTCAGTATCTTTATCAATGACTTGGATTATGGAATAAAGGACATGTTTATGAAATTTGCAGATGACACCAAATTAGGAGGAGCAGCTAATACTCCAGTGTAGATGCAGCCTCAAAACATCACGGGGGTGGCTGGGGAGTGTAACCATTAAAATGGTCTGCACCAGGAAGTTTATGGACCTAGATGTCTTCCTGACGGTTCTTTGTGATTCTCCTGCTGCCTTGTCAGGTAATTATGTCAAAGCTCTGGTTGAACACTGGGATGTAGAAATGGCCACGCTCGTGGATATGATAACTCCCAAGCATTGTCTATCATGGAGTGGAATCAAAGCAGTGCCAAGGGAGTGCCATAAAGCTGCAGTGCCGCAACTATCGTGCCTTTTGCAGGGTGCAAAAAGGGGCCACTGTTTGCAGCTCCTTTTTGCACCCTGCAAAGGCCAGATCAGGGCTGCTGCATGCAGTTGCCGTGGCCCCAATCTCGCTGTAAAAGGGGCCATCTGCACGGACCCTCACTCTGCAGAACTGCAGCCACTTGGTTCTCAACAAGTCTAAATCCAGCTATGATTCAGGCTGTTTTACAACAGGATATTTGTAAGATGTTAGCTTTCCAAAAATGTTATTAGCAAATGTTTTAATGGGAATAACTGAAACTGCAAAGTAACAGATATAATAGGAAAAGATGCATCTAGAGGAGTGGTGTCTGAGATACCAAACTGAAAGTTTAGAAGGCAAATAGCACATAGAGTGGTAATGGCTGCATAGAAAATAGGTGAGACTACAATAGCAATGTGGAAGACAACAAGAAACAGAGTAGCAATGATTGGAAAAGAAACCATCTGTAAAAGAAGAAAAGAAAATTCTCTATCTTCCTATACCATAGTTCAGCCTTGGATTTTGGACACAAGTGCCTTGGGCTTAATGACAGTATTTGGCATCTGCAACAAAATGGGGGGGGGGGGACCTTAAAGGAAGTGGTGCAACGGGATCAACATTTCATTAACCTAAATCAAATTCATCCTGCGCAGAAAATATAGTGAAAATGCAAGAAGAATGTCAGCAAGCCTTATAGTCCCTGGTTTCACTTATAGTGGATGAGGACAGTGGTAGACAACTCCATGACTTTGCTTGAAACCTTTTGCATATCTCACAATAAGGAGTATTCTGAGGCATACAAGGCTTTGTTAGTACATTATATATTTGTTAGTACATTATATTATAGCATTACATTAGAGTTTCATATTAATGGGTTTGGCAGTCGAAGACAATCTCCAGGTTAATAGAATGGACAAAGGGATTTCTATGTAATGATGATACTGGACCAGATCTTGGAAGAAATGAACTAGTTACAGCTTATAACACTCAATGCTAAGTTCAAGTGCCTTCAGCAAACTATGTTTGCTTACATTCTTCCTAATTTTAGCAGAACTATTCTAGAATACATTCCCTGGGAAATGTATTCTCTTGTGTTACCAGGGACGTAGCCAGGATTTTAGGAAGGGGGGGGGGCCAGACTAAGTGCCACCATTATAATGGGGGTTGGGGGCGGTGGCGCAGCAGCACACACCATTCATTTTTCTAATGGGGGGGGGGGTCCGGCCCCCAAGAACCCCCCCCCCCTTGGCTACGTCCCTGGTGTTACTGAATTTCATTTTCCTGCTAAACAGGTTCCTTGAATGAAATTCTGGGCCTTGAGGATGAAGATATTTATGGACCAACTGTTGCAAGCAGCAAACATTCTTTTATGGAGGACAGAACATACAAATCTTTCATATGGACATCATTCCTCTAGGACAGATTTAACATTCTAGAGTGGATGCACAGTTGATTTTCTCTGGAGGTTTAAAATCTTTTCTCAGGTTCTGCTGCCAAGTGAACCTTATGATGATGGGGCAGGGAGCCAGTTTAAGATGTGGGCTAGATCTTCACTCACTGTTTCCAAAGAGCTGCATACAGTTTTTCCAGCTGATGTTTTGACCAGAGAGTCACAACTGGTGCTTCATGAACTGGCTCATCTGACTTTGGGACTGAGCTGGTTTTGAAAATATTGTACTGGGGGGCGGGATCATAGTGCTGCCTATCTGAATGCAGAGGTTCTGGGCATGTTCCCCTCTTAAGGGGCAGGATATGGGGGAATGGGATGATCAGGATTATCAGGGAACATCCATGGAATGGATTTGGGACTCTGGAGGGCCAGATTAGGCCTGCAGGCTGTGGACAAAATATCGCATTGATTTTTATTGTTAATTGCCTTTGAGTCAATTTTAACCCATGGTGACAATGTAGATGAGAAATCTCGAAAACTTCCTGTGCTCCACTATTCTGCTTAGTTCCTGCAAAGTCATACATGTGACCTCCTTAATAGAGTCCATCTGTTTAGCATGCAGCCTTCCTCTCTTTCTACTTCTCTCCACCTTTCCTAGCATTATTGTTTTTTTCAAGTGAGTCGCACCTTCTTATGATGTGTCTGAAGTACAACAGCATCATGTTGCAAAGCAAAAGACCCATACAAAAATACTGAATTTAGAAACAAAAATCTGAGGCTTAAGGAATAACGTGATTCCTGTTCCTGTTAAAAGGCATTTAAAATTGACATAGTTGCAGAAACATTACAGTGTTGTCAATCAAGTGTTAATTTTTCCAAATTAGGGAGGAGTTTTAATATTAAAGATCCAAAAATGGAGCTCATTCTATACATGTAATTTTAAAATTGCAAACAAAATATTGCTGCATTTGTGAAAAACACCATCTTTTATTTTCATCTTTGATAAGTGGCTTTTTAAAAACTGCATTTGGAACATTGATGAATTGCTTTCAAAAGAAGAAATGAATAACTAAATATGATAATGATGTGGAACAATATAGGCTTGTGGTTTTTGGCTGAAAACCATCCCAAGCGTTCTATCATCTGAATCAGTCTTTAGCATATACATGGCTGCAAGACTATGTGATGGATATTGCAACCTTATATAATACATGCAAACAAATACAGACATAAATCTTATGGAGAGTCAGAGTAACATAGTGATTGAATATTGGAGTAGGACTCTAGCAGTCTGTTAAAACACACTGAGAGCCAGCGTGGTGTAGCTGTTTGGTCATTGGACTGCAACTCTGGAGACCAGGGTTTGAATCCCTTCTCAGCCATGGAAACCCACTGGATGACCTTTGGTAAATCACACACTCTCAGCTTCAGAGGAAGGCCAAGCAAATGTCCTTTGGACAAATCTTACCATGATAACCCTGTGGGGTTGCCGTAAGTCAGAAGCAACTTGGATGCACACAACAATAACAGCTGGAAAAGGCAATTGCAAGATTGCTACCTTATCCTAGATTGCTGAAATTTTAATATGTAGATTTCAGGCTTGGCCCATTTGATTGGGATGGTCAGATCTATGTCCAGCTATCTGGAATGTCAGTTTTATTTGTTTTTAAGTCTTAAGAATCTTGGCAGCTACTGTGCATCCCACCCCACAGTATCCCCACAGATGTGTATCTTAGCAACTCGGTCTTCCCCACAGGTTCCCCTCCTTGTTTCTTTCCAGGCAGGGAGGGGAATGAGTAATGAAATGTTGAAAGTAAAGGTGGGGCAAGGAAATGGAAGGCACAGCAGGTGCATGCCCTACTGCCTTGAGGCATTTAAAAGGATAGTCAGAATCTCTAGGACAGGACTTGACAAATATCTTCTGATGAAATCTATATATAGCTATGTGTATAAGCAAAGTTTTTAAAAGTTACATTTTAAGAGTTTTCTTCTTTGGAGGTTTTTAAACAGAGGCTGGTTGGCCATCTGTTGGGAGTGCTTTGATTATGTCTTCCTGCATGGCAGGGGGCTGGAATGGATAGCCCTTGGGGGTCTCTTCCAGCTCTATGATTGCAAGACTACAATGCCTACAAAAGCCATGCTTGCTGAATTCTGGGACCACAGCTGATGTTTTTGTAGACCCTGTGCCTTCAGGGCAGTTTCTTGTGGAAAACGTTACCTTCATGGAGGAAAACCAGACAGGCCCTCACTGGTTCTTCCCTATGGACATCCAAGCAAAAAAATAAATAAAAATAAAAAAAATACATGCGTGAGAGAGAGAAAGTGAATGGGAGAGAGATTAATGGATATTTCAAAATCCAAACAATAATTTATCTCTGCACTGCCACATTCTCTTGTATTTAATTCTGTGGTAATAATAGACCTATTTTACACTTCTGTCACATTGCTATGTTCACCATTTCAGTTCTTCACAATTCTCCAGCTGTCTTTCTGCTGCTGAAGAACTTGTTTGGGGTATGTCTGTATGTTTCTTCTTCCCATATCCATTCCACCCTTTGTTTTAAGTATATTATAATATATCTATGATGGTGTGGGTTGGAGATACAATCAGTTGTGAATCACTCAGTGCTGTGGGCCTCTATGTTGTCGTCCATATCATATTAAAAGGTAGGAATAAGGTGGAGAGGGTGGTGGTTGAAGAGACACCCACAGTAAACATCATCACACATGATTCAGCTATGCCCCTCTAAATGTGAAATGTTGCAGCTGGTGATCACAGTCTTATCAGAAGACTCCTTCAGTGAAGTGGAGTTTGAACCCCCAGAATCAGATACTGGTGAGGAGTTGGCTGGTTATATAGACTTGAAGCTCTTAAGAGCACCTGATATTGCATCCTTGGATAGAAGCAGTCCAGCATCAGTAACCAAAGTGAAGGCTGAATCCCTTCCAGTCCATGAGAATTCCAATGCATAAAGGCATGGGCTAAATTCGAAGTGTTCAGCAAAGTTCTTGTCTGCAAGAAGGGATTCCTTGAGAGCAAGGTCTTCCTTGGGAATATAAGCATCTGAGCTCTGAGTGGGACCCTGATAGTTCAACAATATGAGCCTTGGCTCTTGGAAGAGCAAATTTATTGAAAACAATAGAGTTTATCACATGGGGTCAAATTGGAAGTTTAAGCGGGGATTATCCCATGAAAATTGTACAGTTGCTATTAAGACATGATTCAGATTTCCATACAAAGAAGTCATTATCCTGGAGATAACCAGGGAATAACCAGGCAATAAACAGTAGCAAACCATTCACAGGATTTTCCTGTGAATGTTTTGCTGCTGTTTATTACCTAGTTATTCCTGGGATAATGACACTTTAATTTCTTTTCATCGTGATGTTGTGCGAAAACTTTTATCGCTAATGTGCACTTATCCCAGGATATTACTGGGATAATGGCAGTTTAATAGCTATGTCATATGAAAATCTTAATTGCAAGTGTGCAATTTTCACACGATGATCACCATTTAAACTTCCAATCTTCCCCATGTAATAAACTCCAATGTCATTTCTGAGATCCAGCCCCTGCTTTTTAATCCTTGCCTGACATTGGACTATGTTTGACTTTGCATTCTGGGATCTTGTTTGTTGCTGGGATCTGATGGATTACACTATCGACTGTTATTTGGCTTTATTTTGGATTCTGTTTTAACTTGGACTCTCCTTTTGGATCCTCCTTGCCTGACTTGTATACTTGTGGTGTGGCCCTGAGTGGCCCTTGGCTTGAATCTGTGGAATTTTCTAGTGAGCCTGGCCTATCTGGAAATAGGACACAGATGAAAACACATTGGATAAAGGTGTTATCCTAGCCTGAAAACATACAATGTCTGTGTTTCCTAGCTATGTTTCCTAGCCTGAAAACATAGGATGTTGTTGATGTCTGGAAATGAAGCTGAACAAATTTGGTTGAAAAGTATACTGATTGAATTGCCAGATAGGGGACATGATGTCCCATATATAAACAACCCCTTAGAGTGAAACCATCTGAATCAACATGGTGAGGTCTACATGGTCTGTTGACCAGCATTCCACTTCTAGTGGACTACCAACTTTTCAAGGTAATACACTGGACCACCAAGGCCACCTGTAGAACCCAACCAGTGTCTGTTCCCAATATGGCCCACTTTCTTGGAACTGTATGAGGCGTAGTCTAGATTTAACCACTGTTCAACAAACATCAACCTCCCTGTCCCCTATATCCACCTCTCCATTACATAATTATCTTATTTGGGTCTATGATTCGTTGCATGACTGTCTTATCTGTGGACATGTATGTGTAAATATGACTGAGTGTATATTCAAAACCTAACTGTACACAGGGTTACCTGGGAAAGTCAGGGGAAACAGTGTGGTGGAGGTGTGGGTGAGTGAGGACTGATGGCTAATAAGTTTCTGTTGTATTAAAAACAATAAATAAAAAAGATTAGTCTATGGACTATGTCTAGCATTTATTAACCCTTCAATAAATATGTGTTAATATTTATATGTTGAGAACAAAAGCAAATCAGTCATTCTCAAAAAAAAGACTAGGGTGCAGACTTGGCAGCAGCAATTAACTGCTCTAATTTGGGCAGAATTTTATATGACCAGATAATTCCATAACAGTCATCAGTCAAAGCTTGCTTCAGACACAGTACAAACCTGTTTTACTGCAATAGTAAAAACAAAAATTACTAGTGTTTTTCAACTGGCTTGTATTCAGCCACACCTAATACCCTTTGGCCCAAAATATTTGCTGTGTTAGTATGCTTTTTTCCTTTCATGTAATTTTAAACCAAGGGTAAAAAAAAAATCAAAATATTCTATTGAACTTCACTCTTGTGAAAAGAGTTGTATTTCAACATATATTTATGATACATATTACCTAATGACAATGCATTTGCTAATGACAGTATGATGAAAGCTCAATAAAATTCAGAGGGTTTTTAAAAATTCCAAATTAAGTGGTGGTGTGCTATAAATTACTTAGCTTTGACAGGTTTTCAAAGCTTTTTCTCATGGCTAAATTATAGTTTTTGATATGAAAACACGTGGGAATGTTGTATTCTGCTGAAGAATCTGAGTTTCTGTTGAAGCAATGAGCTGAGAGGTTCATGTGTGAATTCTTTTTATCAGATTTCTTTTTATCAGAGCAATTATATGCAACTTTCTGGAGTTGACAGACAGAAAAGATGCATGAAAGAGGTCCCGCATACTCTTATGGGTGAATGTACACGTGTCCTATGTGTAAATAACCTTCCAATTGGCTGTAGTAGTAGTTACCACATCCACCCAGCTACTGCATCCAGCTAGCAAAACCACCATTTCTGATGCTAGTTTTATTACATAATTCCTTATGTTCTTTGAAGGACACCACTTCACTGGGAGTGAAGGGAGAAAAGGAAATCATAGTTTTAATATTTTTCAGTTTCCTTGTTTCTTCTCTCTGCTGTGTGAAAAAATCATTTGTCACTGAGGAAGGTGAATGGGCATGTAAAACCACTAGAGTGGGACTCTTAGGGCTGCAGCTGCTACAGCTAGTCTTGTAAAAGTACAACTGCTTGTAAATTCCGAGTCATTATATGACTCTAACGGTGGGCAAGAATATAATGGATTGTCTAAGGAGACCAAGAATGAGGAAAGTCCATAGATCTTCAGATGTTGTTGGACTACTTTTTCTGTTACCCCTCCTGCTTGGCTATGCTGGCCAGGCCTGATGACAATTGCAGTTTGTTAGTATCTGGAGCGCTACATGTTTTCCATCCCAATATGGATGGATGTAGATAGAGTTTGTGGTGCAGTGGCTTGAAAGTTGGACTAAGACTTTGAGAGACCAAGGTTCAACTCCCTGAAGCATGAAAACCCTCTGGGTGACCTTGGGCCAGCCACACACTCTCAACAATGGCAACCCTCCTCTAAATAAATCTTGCCAAGAATACCATATGATAGAATTGACATAAGTTGGAGTCAACCTGAAAGCGCATCACAACAACAAAGAAAGATTTCAAATTCTGAAAAACATTGTTATCTGTTCAGACACCTGTTATAAATGTTCTGTTGGGTTTATCTATATGTTCTTTGATGGGTGAAGTGGAAAGGGTGTTATCAGAAAGCATATGTAACAGTATATTTTTTACTTTCATAGGTATGTACAAGACTGCTACACTGATTCTTATAAGCCATGTAGATATTCCTTAAGGTTCATAGAATACCCTGAATAATTGAGTCTGAAGATTTTAATGAATCTCACTAAAGATATAGTACATATGCTTTTTAAATAATATAAAAATAATTCTGGTAGACCTGTTTTTGAATACAGGAAAGATGCACTTTTTCACATAAGACCAATAAGCAGGATGCAAAAGAAGGAAGGATCTTACAGTTCTTGAATCTCTAAATCTCTGTCATTTCAAGATTTTATTTTAATCTGCTCTGTTCATAACCTCGAAGCAGTGGCTAACCCTCCAGTAGCTACTGCCATTGTCCCTCCTTTTAGTAATTGCATTAAAAGCTTGGCTAGATTTAGTGAATCTGAATTTAGATTATTGGTCAGGCATGTCTGAAATAATTCTGGAAAGCTCTGCCTATTTTACATGGATAATCCTGGGCTTCCCAATCTGATCATAGCGATAACCTTACAAAGTATGTGAAACTCAATAGTCACTGCTCTTAAGAGTACTGCTCCTTTAGGCAATTCATACAGTATTTCAAAGCCCTTTGATATGTAACTTTAAAAAATATATCAAAACAACCACGAAGAAATCAGCATTGTCTGACTCCAGGGTCTGTAAGAAGTTCTTAATTAACCAACATTAGGAAAAGCAATTAGCATCTTCCTAAACTTCTTGCTCTAACAGACTGAGTTGGCTCTTCAACATTCACCTTGTCTTAATCCACACAATTACAAGGGCTTCCATGGAATAAAGGTGGTTTTTTTTTACAAAATGTCTGCATTTGTATAATATCACCTTCTTAAGTGCAGGAGTCTATATATACTGGGTGAAATCCAGAATGTTGTTCTTCCAGTGATATACATTTAATACAGCACAATATTTGTGGAATAAAGCTCCCTTCATTAGATGCAAATAGGCTATAATTAATGAAAGCAGATGCTATAATATATGTGCTAGTCTTTAAGGTGACTCTGTGGTTTTTAATAATCATTATGGCTGTATGTCACATAGATAGTATGTAAATCAGTGGCTGGGGAGCCCAAGCAAATGGGTACTGTTGCCCTATATGACCTGCTTGTGGGTTTTCCATGTATTAGAATCTGGTTGGCCACTGTATGAACAGAATGCCAGACTAGATGAGCTTTTGTTTTGATCCAGAGATGCTCTTCTGATATCTCCTGTATGAGTCATTGCCCCATATTCCAAAAAGCATGAGTTTCAGCAAAGCTATTTTAAATTATGAAGTCTTCTGAGTCACAATAATACTTTCTAGAGAACAAATTACCAACAACTCTCTTTGGCAAACTGTTAAAATAGTTCACATATAAAATTGGTAAGATTGATTTGACTTTTGGACATGCCTGCTGTTCACATTCACCCAGATACTGTATATACTCATGTATAAGTCTAGAAATTTTAGTCAAAAATTTGGCTCCAAAAACCTGAGTCGACTTATCCATGGGTCAATGTAAGTATTGCACTATACTTTAATTCTTATTAAAAAAAAGAACCCTCCCCTTGTGAAAAGCAAGAGCGTCATCTGTTCTGAAAGCACTCACACCCCCTTTATATTTTCTCATCCATGAAGCCTTTAGTATGCTGGAATTTTGTATATTTTCTGGCATTGTTTTCCTCTGCTTCATCCTTTGCATCCCTTGTTATACACCTTTAAGTTTTGCCCTCGACTTATCCATGAGTCATATCAAAATCCATAATTTTGGCCCCCAAACCTGCCCTCGACTTATACATGAGGTCAACTTATAGTCGAGTATATGCAGTAGATTTCAAGCAGCAGAGCACACACATACAGCACGTTCAGTTCATGAGTCTCTCTTTCTTTGAAACTATAGGGATCAATGAATTGTAAATTTCTTTTTAGGCTAAGGAAGCCATCCAGGAAACATCAGTCAGTTCTTGGTAATGATCACTGAGGCCTTCTAGATTGTCAATCAGCTTTAAAACATAAATTGGCAAGCCCCTCTTCCTCATTCA
Source organism: Sceloporus undulatus (assembly GCF_019175285.1). Lineage (NCBI taxonomy): Eukaryota > Metazoa > Chordata > Lepidosauria > Squamata > Phrynosomatidae > Sceloporus > Sceloporus undulatus. The sequence goes on along the minus strand of NC_056522.1, from coordinate 112,548,789 downwards.
GACATCATCTTTTCAACAGAGATACAGATAATATTATGTAAACAAGAATTTGTTATTACAGGTTATTGAAACTGCAGTTGGTAAGTTAGTGTTGGTTTTTACTGCATTTACCTCTCTATCTTGTATAACTGCATGCCACATTTTAAACTTTTCCCTTCATTAACCTGAGAAGAAATCCAAAAGCAGATTGTAGATAATCTTGCTTGCATATTCTTTAGGTGTGCTTACTGGGTGTGGGAAATTGCAGCATAGACTGGTAACCACATGAAACTCCTACTGTTACCATTATATGCAACAAAATCCAGTGTAATTGTGTGAACACAAGGATTCTGAACATCAAAGTATGACTAATTGAATGGAAATGTTAATTTGTTCATTTAATAGCTACGTCTTATTTAATATTAAAAGATAAAGCAACATTGGCATTGGTACACAATGTTTGTATTTTATGTGTGAAGGTTCGTTCAAAAGACATACTTCTTAAAGCCACTGCATGGGCTGTGTTGTGCATCTGAGGCTACAGTCCTAAAACCACTTGGGCCACTGAACTATACAGAATTGAATTTGACTGGCTAGCATGGAGACAAGCTGCAGCCAAGGATCTGAGCAAAGATCCAAAGGATAAGAGGCAAATAGTGTACCTGAGGGTAGGCCAGTGGTTAGTGGCAAAGGGCTTGTCTACACTGCCATAAAACAGGGACGTAGCTAGGATTTTAGGAAGGGGGGGGGTCCAGACTAAGTGCCACCATTATAATGGGGCTTGGGTGTGGCAGCGCAGCAGCACACACCATTCATTTTTCTAATGGAAGGGGGGGTCCGGACCCCAAGAACCCCCCCCCTTGGCTACATCCCTGCATAAAAGCAACAACTTGTAGTCACCTCACAGTCGCCAAGAGCTGTGTACATGACAATCTTGACTAGTCACAGAAAATGTGGATCTTTTGGGCACCTGAAAGATTTAATCTACTTTTTAAAAACTCACCTTTTGCCCTGCACTTTTGCAGAAAATCCAGGTAATCCTGCATGTGGCCAACACTTCAGGGTGGCATCAGTGTGGACCCAGGGGTACTATGTGAAGTCAAAGGCTTTCATGGCTGGCATCCATAAATTTTTGTGGGTTTTTTGGGCTACATGGCCATGTTCTAGAAGAGTTTCTTCCTGACATTTTGCCAGCATCTATGGCTGGCATCTTCAGAGAAAACTACTCCAGGGGGAGTAGTTTTTGGTGGACAGAACTGATTGGTTCTGGCAAGTCTGGTGTGTGTTGCCATTCTTTTTGTTCTTTGTGAGCATGTATGCCATCCTTCTTTATTTCCCATTATTTGATCCCTTCTCTGATCCCAACAATTATCGTCCAGTTCGTCTGACATCAATACCAGGAAAGATTCTAGAGTAGATCATTCCTGACATGGCAGGGGGTTGGACTGGATGGCCCTTCCAACTCTATGATTCTATGATTCCATCATGCATTCACTCAGGTGGGAAAGATGGATCCCTAAGTTCACTAGTGCTGGAGCTGCAGTAGCTGATCTCTTCTCATTGGCCACAATGGGAAGGGAGATGGGAGCAGGTAAAAAGAAGCTGCCCCACAGCTTATATACATGCTGCAACTAACACTGTGGGCTAGGTTCATGCAAACTCTTCTTTGTACTCAGGGAAGGCTTCCCAGGCTGGATGGGCAGCTCCATCCACTCCTGGAACCGCCACCTGCTCTGATGAATATCCACTGGAGATTTATGTCAAAATGTTCTGTTCACAAATGCCTATGTATGTGCTGAAAGCAGGAATTCAAAAATCTGATGCACATCTTAAAATAAGTCATCTTTTGTTACATGCCCTTAATGGATGAGGAAAAACAAACTCAAGCTGAACCCAGAGAAAACAGAGGTACTTGCCATAGATTTCTTAGGTCCAGGGAGGGAAATTTGTCCACCACTCCTTGGAGGGGTCACACTTCCCCTGAAGGATGAAGTTCGCAGTTTGGGAGTACTTCGGGATCCGTCTCTACGTTTGTCAACTCAAGTGGATGCGACGGCCAGAAGTGCTTGGTATCAACTTCGGTTGATACGCCAACTGCAACCCTACCTCAACCGAAAGGACCTGGAAGCTGCAGTACACGCTCTGGTAATCTCTCATCTTGACTTCTGCAATGCGCTCTACATGGGGCTACCCTTGTATCAAGTTCGGAAACTTTAATTAGTGCAAAATGCGGCAGCCAGGTTGGTCACCAGCTCTTCGAGACTTGACCATATAACACCTATTTTGAAAGATCTACACTGGCTCCCAATTAGCTTCCGGGCACAGTACAAGGTGTTGGTTATTACCTTTAAAGCCCTACATGCTTTGGGTCCGGGTTACTTATGGGAACGCATCTCCCTATACAATCCACCCCGCACTCTTAGAACAAGTGGGAAGAATTTGTTGGAAATACCATCATCCAAACATGTCTCTACTTCCCTAAAGGCATTTAGCATAGCTGCCCCCAGACTCTGGAATGGACTTCCAGAGGAGACCCACCTTATTAATCTTTAGAAATCTTTAAGAAGGCGGTAAAGACAGAACTCTTCCACTGTGCTTATCTTCCTGACCTCCTATGAAGATCACTAGTATGGAACGAGACCAGCTGACCCCTTGATTGATGGATGCTACTGTTTTTAGATTCTTACGTTTTTATGTTTTTGTTTTTATTGTGGTGTTAATGGGCTGTAATTTTAACCTTGTTGTGATCCCGCTTTGATCCACTGGGAGAGGCGGGAAGATAGAAATAAAAATTATTATTATTATTATTATTATTATTATTATTATTAAGCGTTCCCTCTACTTATCCACAAGTCATATAAAAATCCATAATTTTGGCTCAAAAATATTTTCTTGTCTTAAACATGAAGCCGATTTATAGTTGAATATATATAGTACATGTTTTTAAAGGACTTCTTCCGTAATAGTAGTGAATAAAATAATAAATAAAAGTAGTAATAGTAGTAGTAGTAAATAAAAGTAGTCTTTTTCTTTGTCTCCTACGGTGGAACATACCTAGGATGCAGAATTTATTTCAGCAATTTATTTCTTAACTGTTATATTAGTTAAGGGTGAATTTTTGAGGCACAATGATCTCTTGAAGGAAAAAAAGGGAGAATAAGAATTTATAAGAGACTTGGCACTGATTCCAGTCTTTCCCTGCATTAGTGGCCTGCCATGGACTGTGGGTTATACCACCTCATTCCAACACACCATCCTCTCCCCCAGAAGCCCAAAATCATAGTTCCAAAGTAGGCGAGAAAGACCACCTCAGAGAATTCCACAGCTGTATGGAAGGACCAAATGTTATGTCTGATATTGCATCTTCCCATTTGTATTTGAAAGTTTGTCTAAAACTTCAGAAGGTATGATCTTTCCTATGACCCGTGGGTGTGCTCTGGGACCATGTATTTGGATCTATGTGTATTTAGATATATTTGCATGGCATGTCTGGAGATGTGACCCCACTGATGGAAAGGAAGGGAATCTTGTCTGTTGCCCCCCCCCCCAATCTGTGCATTAATCTAAAACAAACTCATAAAATATGGGCATGCAGTCAGGGCCTCTGCAACATGTAAATTTTGAATAATGTGGCGAGAGTCTGCATGCATACAGTGTTCTTTCATGGCTCCTATTTACAATTAGCAATTAATGAAAGGGCAACAAGTACTGCAATATCACTTTGTGCCGTCAATGGCAAAGATCCAATACACGTTTAGCATAGAGTAAATATATGCCAGCGTGTTTATGCTGAATCCCAGAGTTGCACAGCTGTTTGTCTTGAGTCAAGGTCTTGAGCTCACCTATTGTGCAATTGTCAATTAACGCCCCACCCGCCAAGTCAAAAGTGAGAGAGACAGCTGTGTGTGTCCTTGTAGTAGGACTGGCTGCACTAGAAACTACACTGACACAGAGTCTGAGAAAAGCACAATGGGTTGTGCAACTATTTTTATGCTAGCATAATGTCTGAGAGAGCCAGCATGGTGTAGTGGTTAGAGTGTTGGACTACAACCCTGGAGAGAGTTCAAATCCCCGCTCAGCCATAAAAATCCACTGGGTGACCTTGGCCAAGTCATATTCTCTCAGCCTCAGAGGAAAGCAAAGGCAACCCCCTCTGAACAAATCTTGCCAAGAAAACCCCTTAGAGTAACCGTAAGTCAGAAACAACTTGAAAGCATACAGTAACAATATGAATCTTGAAAAGGATTCTAGCTTATAAATTCATATCCCCAGATGCATAAACAGTTTTTTCCTATTCTGTTCTTTCTTGTATTGTCTTATCTGTTCAGAGCCTACAGCAACAAACAACACAACAAGAACAATGGCTTCATGGTTTCACTAATGTGAGGTCAGAACCAGTGCTGATCACTATTTTAAGTGGAAATATCATTGTCTGAATAGCACTGGGTTTTTGAGCAAACAATTTAAGATGTCCTGTGGGTTACTAACACATCTATGAAAACAAAACAAAGCAAAAATCGAGTAACCCTAAACCAGCTGATGTTTGTGAATCTACCTGGGATTTTCACCTTCTGCCCTTCTGCCTCCATTTATTGTTCATGGTGTTAATTGCATAGCTTGAGCTAGAGGCAGAGGGAAGAATTGTGTGAAAGGTGCAGAAAAATAACAGCAATTGGAAAAGTTTGGTCATGGTGACTGGGCAATTCTGGGAGTTGTAGTCTAAAAAGTAATTTTCCAAACACTCAAAATGAACATGGTTTATGTGCCCCTGGTCTTCTTCTTTACTTGGAACAGATGCAGGTCTTTTGCACTTAGGGGCCACCCATCCCATTGGTTAAGATTCAGTTAATTCCTTCTACTTGACTCAACTGCTTTGGAAAAACCAAGCTCTCTCTCTCTCTCTCTCTCTCTCTATATATATATATATATATATATATATATACATACTTTTTACATATCATCTGGGATATTTTTCCATTTTAAAACAGATAAAATGGCATTTAAAGAACAAGTATGTTTCAGTTATGAGGAAGTTTTATGATGACATCATTCATAGATTTATGGCTAAGAATTTTATTGTTACAGTCTTTAAGACTGATATGCCCTTTGCTTTTTATTGTGTTATTTACTGTGGGTTTTATGCTCTTTCTTTTTAGTTAGTTTGTAGAGCTTTAGTTTACCTTTAAATTTTAAGTACATATAGTTATATTTTATAAATTATTGTAAACCACTTCAGATGCAATGACTAGAGTTACACACTTGTGACTGTTTCTTATTCATGGTCCCTATGTACACTCATCCCTCCACATTTGCAGCTTTGATTATTCACAGATTTTATTAGTATGTTCTCTCTAAAATATTTAAGTTCTCTAGTGCAACTCAGTGGTCATCTTTAACCCAAAGTCGCACTGAAGGACCTAGAGATTCCTACAGAGAACACTCCACTAGGCATTTGTCGCTTCTTCAGTGTAATTCTATGGTCAATGTCTGGCAGATGTTGACTGCAGAGTTGCACTAAAGGACCTAGATATTCTTAGAGACATGTTCTCTCAGGTAAAAACATGGTGCTTTTGTTATTTGCGTTTTTTCCACATTCATGGGGGTCCTGTTCCCCTAACCCCAGCAAATGTGGAGGGATGAGTGTAGTTCCTAATTTAGGGGTATGTGGGGACCATGAAATTCCCCCAGTCCCCTCTTAGCATGAAGCAGCTGCTACAATCAATGCGGGGTTGTTGTTTGTTGTTCCCCTGTCTGGTGGGAAGCAACTGGCTGACAGTGTCACTCATTGGAAAGGGTATAAGTCAACTGCTTCCCAGTCAACGGGGAACACACCCCCATCGATCACAGCGACTGCTTCCCAGTAAGTATGGATCCAGGAATTTCATAGTCTCTTCATAGGCCCTAAGTGGGGATTGCAGAGGATCAGGATGAGATTCACTACATAGCACCATAGCCTATGGCATTTATGCATATGTAAATCCCAACAGCCGTAGTGATATAAAGGCAGGTTAGAAATCTATAAAATTCATACATACATAACTAATATACAAAGTTATGGTGGTCCATATTTACCTCACTACTAACCTGTCTGGGAAAAACAACTGTGGGTTCAAGGTGGAGTTGGCACAGGTGGAGTCATTTTTCCATGGGACCATAGTAGTCAGATTCATATCTGACCCTTGTAAAACATATGAATAAATGTGTCCTCCTATTCAGCTCAGGAGCAGAGAAAGAGTGCCCATCTAACCATGCCAGAACAATTCCCAGTGGCAGGGCTTGTGAAAACCCAGTCAAAGCAATTTATGATAGTATGAGGTTCATACATTCTTCATGGATCCAAGACACATTCAAGAAAGTTAATACAAATTACCAGGAGAGGGAGAGATTCAGTTCGCACCTCTCCACTTGGCAGTGAATTCAAGAATAGCAAAGGTTTTTTTAAAAAATGTGAACAGTACTCAAATAATAGCTGCTGTTTCTCAAAATGGTGGTCTAGGCACTTTAAAAAGGATTGTAGTAATAAGCTAAACAGGCCAGATCCCAGCTGCTATAATTAATATGAGTCAGATTCCTTACACATGTATAAAACAGGTGTTTTTATGATTTAAGAGGAAAATGTTTTGCATTTGATTTTTCTTTATATGACTTTAGTCATATCATGATGGTCAAAAAGCTTATTATCTAAATGAGGATAATCTTTATTCAGTAAATAAATGCATGCAGCATTGAAATTTAGGATTACTGTCTTTCCCTACCTCTTTCAAATAACATGGTAGAATGCACTTTAATATGTAGTTTGCTGTATCCTGATGGGTTAGGATCCAATAAATTTGAATGCAAATAAGATGTTATTAAAGGAAGCCCTGTATGAGTCAAACACAGCTGTGAGCAATAAAAGAAAGAAAACGGGAAAGGCAGATGTTAACAATGTAATACATTAATACATAATTGAAGGACCAAGATAATATCCACTTGCTCATACATTCAATTTTTAATGGTTGGAGGTGAGCATATTTCCCCTATTTGACGGGGAGGCCAAGTTGTGCTTCTCTCTCTCTCTCTCTCTCTCTCTCTCTCTCTCTCTCTAATAAATCATCTTCCAGGCTGGACCCATGAAGTTTCTGTACTCGCCCATTTCCAGTGCCTGGATCAAAGATACTCAGCTTTCTATCATGAAGATTGTTACTTTAATTCAAGATCCAGAGCATTGCGGACTGATGCATAGGTGTAATGGATAGAAGTAAAAAAGAGGTATAGTACCTGGTGGTATAATCCATTTGCTTTTTCAGCTACAGTACTACTAGATTCACCAGCCTTTTAGGAAGAATTCAGTTTTCACCAAATTCCCTTTTCCACAGGAATCTACAGACACAAACCCAGAAGATCTATGTGGAAGCATCTTAATAATATTAAAGTTTGCTCCTGTTTTATTCAAAGTGCTACATGGCCTTACAAATCATATTCCAGCCATTAAATAGGCATATTTTATCAATCTTTTTCTGCTTACAGTCCTATTACAAAGGGGCTGGACAAATTGGCAGAAAGGGGCAGCAAGACAATCCCCCTTTCTGCCCCGGAAGCAGGCCGTGGCAACCACAGGCTTCTTTTGGTGCCACAGAATGGGTGCATAACTGCTGTGGCACAGTGTTATGATGCCCTCTTTGTGCCATGCCATTGGGTGCTGCACATGGTGGACGTTATCGTGGCGTGCCTGGTGTAAACGGGGGCTAGAAGCATATGAATGCTCTGCCCTACCACAGCCCTAGTTTGGTCAGTAGGCTGGTCTGTCCAAGCCCAAAGTTAGTCATTATGTGCTCCTTTGAAGCCTTTCCAGAAAATGTTCTAGTTCCTTTTGTTTTATTGGATAACATGGAGTTCTAGTGTATTCATTTTGATTCCTAATGCCATCAGCTTTTGGCAAAATTATGTACATGCCAAAACAAGCAGGGGAGCTTGGTTGATTTCATAGCTTAGCATTTGACACATGACATTTCCTAGAAAAGATTCCCATTGTTAACATTAATGCAGTAATAATGATCACCACTACAGTGCCAGCTTGCAACAGTTATTTTGAGTTGCAGCTTTGTCATTATAATTAAATTGAAAGAGGCCTTCCAGTTTACACTAGCAAACTAGTTCATCTTTTGTTGGTAAACTGGTTATTGTTATTGTCAAAGTGTCTGAGGGAAGCAGAGTTCTTTGACCAACTGCAGAATTCCTTCTGTATTAAGCTTCAGCTATTATGATGATTATGGAGTGTTATAAATAGAGACTAACCAAAAAAATCAATTTCAGCAGACAATTACACAGAAATGGGCCAAGCTACACCCTTTAAAGGAATACAAAAGCCATGCCAATCAAAATCAGAAAGAAAGAAAGAAAGTCCTTGAACCCCAAATACAGTGTTTGTTCCAAAGAGACTGTATGAGCAGGGTGCTTCAGCAAATGCATGTGTGTTTTGAAATGGAACTGGCTGCAGTTACAGGTGTCCCCAAGACTTTTTTGGGACCGAAGACTGATACATTTCACTGTGTTAAGCTCTTTTGATAGTAAATTATGCAGCAGGTGATCTACAGCAAAGGAAATCATCCCAGTCTCTTAGCTGGTGGATTCCAGCATCCTCTTGCATCATGTGCTAGAATTAGTCCACTAAACAACAAATTCCATCAAATTCTAATGTAGGGCCAAAACCCTCAATCCTTGATGCTCGATAATGGATTTTGTGGGTGGGGATGCAATTATGGAGAAAGCAACTGGCAGATGGATAAACAAAGGAAATTGAACAGGGCAGTCATGACCCATCTGCCATCCTAATAAGTATGAGAATAGCATAAGCCAGTTGGTAAAAGAAAGGTTTTCTGAATAATTCTTGCCAAGAAAACCCTATGAAAGGGTCATCATAACAACAAACAAAAGGAAAGTTAATTCTGCTGGTTGGTTCCCAGCCACAGGTTTGTTCCCATCTTTGAACTGCCAGGCTGAAATGAATCTACTTGTAGGGCCTGCTAACACAAAATAAACCTTTCTATATTGCTGGACAGCTGCTAACTTTTCGCCATGATACTGACAAGGACTCTAGAACCCATCTGCCTGGTGGTAACAGCTGTACCCACTGTAGGAGGTATCCTTGTTTCTGTAGAGTAATTCTTCATTACAGCACTTGCTGTTCTGGAGGGTCTTCCAACCCTCAAGCAAAGCGGTGTATTAGGAGGTGTACAAGATGGCAGAAGGAAGAAAACATGTCCTTATTGTGTTAGTTGTATGGATCCACCTAAAAGAAACAAGCCACTTAGGGAGAACTTGAAGCAAAATCCAGTCACAGAGGGGATGTCTGAGGCCGGTGCTGTCTGTTTGCACAATGCATGGCAACCTCTGACAGAATACTGCAGGCTTTTCACATTAACCCAACTTTGCTCCATGTTGGCAAAGTGTGAAGCATGCAGGGTGCAATCTGTCCATGGAGCTGCTATAGATATGGAAGCAGCAGGAGTGACTCTGGAAAAAGGGAATGGGCCATCCATGCCAATTTGGCTTCGGCCTGGCTGGCTTGTGTGAACACTGTACTGACACACTGGGTATGGCCCAGTGCATGAAGCCGCCATCATGGCATAATGCTCTGGACTGGCCTTGGACTTATGGCTAGTGCAGGCAGGATCCCAAGAGCAATTTACAAGGCACAGTCTACTCAACATTCCTTTGCAGAGAAGGAAAAGCTCTTGAAGTCTGCACATTGTGCTTATTATGTATGAACTGGTCTGACTTTATCTTTATTTATAATTGGGAAAACTTTCTATAAGCAATGGAAGACCTATAAAAGGGGAGGAAAGAACTGTTGGCTGGTTTTCTCCTTCTGCTGTTAGTCTCTAGGTACTCTGTCATGATTAATTTTCTTTTCTTCTCTTGCTCTCCATGGTTAAATAAGACAAACTAGAAAGAGAATTAGAAATAAATACCTAAAGGAAAAAGCTAGTGTAATGTAGGACATACAATGAAGTACTTGGACAAAAGGGTGTAAATTCCAGCTTGACCACAAAGCTGAATGAGGAACCTTGGGCCAGTTACTGCCTGTTGGCCCAAGCAACCTCATGGGAGGGCAGCGTGATAAAATGAGATTAGTCCATGTTCAGTTCTTTTGAGGAAGGGCACATTAAGAATGTGATGAATAAATAAAGCAACTCTTCCTTGTGTGTATGAATTCTGTCCACTCCAGCATTTCTTTGGCAGGAAACATTCAAATTTCTGAACAGGCAGTGCTTGGTTGGCTGCTTCTCTTATGTAAACCTAATATGTACTCTGGCTGTGAGATTTTGTGATTAGAAATCAAGGCATCTAATTTCTCAAAGGAACCACAAATGAAACCCCATACTAAAAACACAGAATACCCATAACCTTGACTGTCAAAACTGCTACAATTTACTTTTTGTTGTTATGTGTTTTCAAGTCATTTCTGACTTATGTTAACCCTAAGGCGAAGCTATCATGGTCTTTTCTTAGCAAGATTTATTCAGAGGAGGTTTGACATTGCCTTCCCCTGTGGCTGAGAGCTTGTGACTTGTCCAAGGTCACCCTTTTCCTGCACAGGAAGAGAGAGAAACCAGTGGCTGAGGACTTTTTCACACACTAAAAATTGGAAAGGTAAATGAACCTCAATTTAACCTCAATCCATGGAGTTTGACATTATTTCGCAGGAGAATATCAGACGTGGAATTTAATGCAAACGTGATCCGGATGCAATCACAAGGCATCCCAGGAATCTGTAAATTCGGAAAAACATCAAATTACAAATTGTGTTCCACTCCAAATTAGCAGTCAATTAGAATTTACCAGATATGGAAAGCATTTCTAGATCGGTCTTGGATTGCCTTCATTAGAATCAGACAACAATTATTTGCTTTGATTTCCCCTCCTGTGCTCCCTGGCTGCTCCCAAAGGCCCAAAAGGGAAAAGAGGATGTTGAGGAGGATGACAGGGAAGGTGGATTGGAGAAGGGAGAAGGAGGGAAAAGACCAGTGGCAGCACCTTTGAGGCTAACTGTCTTCCGTTTCCCCATAAGCCTTCTTGGATATAAGCCCACTCATTTGGAGGCAGCCTTTGAGGGAACTTTAGCTTGTGGCTCTGCCATCCAGGCTCAGCTGTGTTTGTGTGTGTGTGAATTCTGTCCACCTCTAACTTGGGAAGGGGGCTGCTTGGGACATGATCTTGTCTTCCCTGTGCAGGCGCAATCACGTTCATTTGCAATAGAAAGCCGATTGGTAAGTACTCACGACTGATGCATTCATATTGGCACTGCTTTCTCCTTTGGATGGATACTATTTTAGTGTTGCGTGTGACGAGTTTGTACATAATTGTTCATTTCCAAACTGGCCCCACTTTCTTTTCTTTCAGGATGGTGATACATTGCTCTATGTGTGAAAAAGTCCTGAGAAAGCCATTTTCATCGGGTGAGTTCTTTTCAAACATGAAGGTTTTTTGCTACTGAGTAATGGGCTTTTGTGAGGTACTGGGGTAGAGTTAGCAGCCTAGCTGTTTTTAAGTGATGTCAGAGACTTTAGACCCCTTTTCCTGCACAGGAAGAGAGAAAAAGTAGTGGCTGAGAAAGACATTTTCATTAGATGAGTTCTTTTCAAACTTGGAGGGGTCTTTTGCTCCTGAGTGGTGGGGCTTTTGTGAGGCATTGGGGTGGAGTTAGTAGCCTAGCTGTTTTTAACTGATTTCAGAGGTGCACTCCTAATAACGTGCAAATTTTTTACAGTCAAGTAAGACTCACAAGACAGAGCAGAAGGTGATCTGGGAGCTGTGTTTTGGGGGTCCTCCATTATTTTTTAATTGTTTTTCTTTAAAGGGCTAAGTGGAGGCTTTTGCTCAGACCAAGTGAGTCAGAAACTTGCTTGGGGAAGGGGGTAGCAATCGATAGCTCTCTATATAGCTATAGTTCCAGTCTCTTCAGCTCACTGACAGCACTTGGTGAAAAGACCAAGCCAATGGGATCTTTTCAAGGGTGATTAAAGGGGGACTTTTGGAGGGGGAAGCCCAGATTCATGTTTCACTGACTATTTTAGTCATCTCAATATGGACAGCTGATGCAATCACCTGCAACAGTTTTATCTTCTTGTCTATGGTAACTTCACCTACACCAAGGGCAAGTTGGTAACCCTGTTGGAAGAGAAGGTCCAGCAGCTGGAGGCCTTGATACAGACACTTAAGCATATTAGGGCAAAGAGGTTTTTCTAGAAAGGATGGAACAGATGGTAGTGGGTGGGGAGCACACACAGGAAGTTTCTGCGGCAGACGTCACTTCATATACACAGGAGATAGGCAGTTGGAAGAATGTTCCACACAGATGCAGGGAAATCAGGGATCGTTCTGGGAGCTTGCAGATACAGAATCGATTGGAAGCTCTTACCCTTATCAGAGAGGACAAGGAAGAGAATCAGGGACAGTGCAGGAGACCCTGAGGGCACCACCACAGGGAATAGATGCTGCTAAGCCTTGGAGGAGGCATGTGGTGGAGGGGACTCCTTGCTGAGGGGTACAGAATCAGTGGTTTGTCGGCCTGACAGGATATCTTGGGAGATGTGTTGTCTCCCTGGGATAAAAATCTATGATGTGATGACAAGACTTGCCAAGCCTACTGACCATTACCCTTTCTTTTGGTACTCCAATGATACTGCAAGGCACAGCCTTCAGAATATCATAACAGATTATGAGGCTCTGGATAGGAAGCTGAAATAGATGGATGCACAGGTTGTCATCTCATGTCTTCTTCCAGTTGAAGGGCGTGGTCCAGGAAGGGAGAGGAAAATAGCAGAGGTGAACAACTGTCTCTGCAGATGGTGCTGCCAAGAACGATTTGGATTCTTTGATCATGGGCTGCAGTTCCATGAGGGTGGACAGCTGGCAAGGAATGGGTTGCACCTCACCCCAGTTCACAGAAACATTTTTAAAGGTCTTAAAAATTTGATCAGGAGAGCTTTAAACTGAGTTATGAGGGGGAGAAAGACAGTACTTCGGAAGGCAGGAGTTCATCAAGGACTGGCGATAATAGTGAAACTGTTATTGAGGGAAGAAGGCAAATAGTGCAGAGACCTAACAATGGGAGCAGAAAAGCTTTACACAATCTGGTAGGGGGGTGGACCCATGGTCTTAGATGTCTCTACCCTAATGCACAGAACATGGGAAATAAGCAAGATGAACTTGAATTCCTAGCACAACAAAGCTACTATACAATATAGTAGGCATCACTGAAACCTGGTGGGATGAGTCTCATGATTGGAATGTAGGCATAGAGGGGTATAACCTTTTTAAGAGAAATAGGCCAAACAGGAAAGGAGGAGTAGCATTATATGTCAGGGATGTCTACGCCTGTGGAGAGATCCAGGACATAAATCCTGGAAGCCAGGTGGAGAGCATCTGGATTAAAATTAAAGGGGGATGGAAATAACAAGGATGTTATTGTGGGAGTCTACTACAGACCCCAAGTAAGACAGAGGAATTGGATGATGCCTTTCCAGAACAGATGGCCACTCTCTCAGATAGGAGAAATGTAGTAGTTATAGGAGATTTCAACTATCCTGATATTTGTTGGAAATCAAATTCAGCCAAAACATTAAGGTCTAGCAAATTCCTCACTTACCTAGAAGACAATTTTATTGTCCAAAATGAGGAAGAGGCAACAAGAGGGTCAGGCATTTTAGATTTGATCCTAACCAACAGGGATGACCTGGTACATGGGATTCAAGTGGTGGGATCATTAGGTGGAAGTGACCATGTTTTCCTGGAGTTTGTTATACAGTGGAAAGGAGAAGCCAGGCTTAGTCAGACACGCATCCTAGACTTTAGGAGAGCGGATTTTAGTAAACTTAAAGAAATACTGGGGTGATCCCATGGTCAGCAATACTAAAAGAGAAAGGAGTTTAAGATGGATGGGAGTTTCTTAAAAGGAAGATACTGAAGGCACAATTTCAAACAATTCCAATTAGGAAGAAAAATGCGAGATGTTTCAAGAAACTGGGATGGCTGACTAAGGAACTGAGCTAAGTTTTAAACGGAACATGTATAAGAAATGGAAATGGAAGAAGAAGGATATGGTAAGGCCACTGCATGGAGAAAATAGAGAAATGCTAACAGGGGACAGAGAAACAGCAAAATTACTCAACACCTTCTTTGCTTCAGTCTTCTCAGAAAAGGAAAAGGGTGTTCAGCATGAGGAAAATAGAGCAGAGGACACAATAGGAGAAACACAGCACAGAATAAGTAAAGAGGAAGTACAGGAATGCCTGGTTAATCTAAATGAATTTAAGTCTCCAGGACCAGATGAACTACATCCAAGAGTATTAAAAGAACTGGCAGATATAATCTCAGAGCCATTGGCAATCATCTTTGAGAACTCCTGGAGAACAGGAGAAGTCCCAGCAGATTGGAGGAGGGCAAACGTTGTCCCCATTTTCAAAAAGGGGCAAAAAAGAGGATCCCAACAATTATTGTCCAGTTAGTCTGACATCAATACCAGGAAAGATTCTAGAGCAGATCATTAAACAGAGAGTCTGTGAACATCTAGAAGACAATTCCATAATCACAAAGAGTCAACATGGGTTTCAGAGAAAGAAGTCATGCCACACAAATCTTATCTCTTTCTTTGATAAAATTACCAGCTTGGTAGATGAAGGGAATGCTGTAGATATAGCATATCTGGATTTCAGTAAGGCCTTTAACAAGTTCCCCCATGATATTCTTGCAAAAAAGCTTGTAAAATGTGGACTAGACAATGCAACTGTTAGGTGGATTTGTAATTGGTTGACCAGCCGAACCCAAAAGGTGATCAATAATGGCTCCTCTTCATCATGGAGAGAGGAGACTAGAGGGCATGCTTATCAAATTTGCAGATGACACCAAAGTAGGAGGAATAGCTAATACCCCAAAAGAGAGGAGCAAAATTCAAAATGACCTGAATAGATTAGAAAGTTGTGCCAAAACTAACCAAATGAGCTTCAGTAGGGAGAAATGTAAGATACTGCACTTAGATAGAAAAAATGAAATGCATAGATATAGGATGGGGGACACCTGGATTAAGGAGACTACATGTGAAAGGAATATAGGGCGGGATACAGACGGGCAAAAAGGGGTGTGTTCATGACGTCATGAAGGTATAGCCTTCAGACGGCCCTTACCTGAATGCCGCCATGAACACGCCCCCCGCACGCCCCAAGCGGCATTAAAAAGGTGCTGCTTTTCCCCGCTTCTTTTCTATATAGTGCGCAGCTGCGCATCTCCGTCTGTAAGCTGCTGCACCGGTACGCCAGAATTGCTACGCCGCTAATTTAAGTTGCCCATTTAAAAGCTCCGTGTCTGCTGCATCGCATAATGAGTCGGGGTCCTGGAACATGCGCAGTTTGCAGTCAGGCTTTAATTGCAGCGTCAGCTGCCATGCAGGTGTGGAAGCTGCAGCACAGCTGCAGCGCATTTTAAGACTCGTAACCCTAACCCTAACCCTAACCCTAGAGCTGCATGTACGCATGCGCTGCTAGAATTGTGGAAAGTTTGGAATTTAAAGTGAACCCCTACACACATTCCTGTGCCATTTTCACCTAACAATAAAAAAATGCTAAAACTTTAAATATTTACATATGTACAAAGGAGGTGATGGGGGATGGCAGGGGGACAGCGGTGGCAGCGGCGACAGCTGTGGCTGTGCATTGCAGATTCAGCAAGAGCGCAGGGACCAAAGGAGAGGAGGCATCCATGATGCTGGTGACACTAGCAACGTGCAAGCAGACAAGGATGCCAATACCAGCTGATCACCAGCTGGCAGGAGGCCACCTTTGTTCTTGGCCAGGGCGGGGGAAAAAGTTTAAAGGGGCTTGGGTGGCAAAAGAAAAAAAAAAGCCCCGTTTTTGGCCGCCCGTGAGGAAGCTGCCTCTCTCTTTGCGGCGTCCTCCGAGGCGGCAGTATGGAAACTGCGGGTCAGAAATGGCCCCAGGTGAGGCGTCTTCACTGCCCCCCATGTGGAAGCCCCATACACCTGAGCCACGCCCCCGGGGCGGGCGGTCTGGAGGCTCCGTATTCAGCAGAATACACCTCCAAGATGCCTTCCCCTACCCGTCTGTATCCCGCCCAGGAGTCCAAGTAGACCACAAGTTGAACATGAGTCAACAGTGTGATGTGGCAGCTAAAAAGGCCAATGCTATTTTAGACTGCATAATGTTTAGTAGATCAAGGGAAGCAATAGTGCCACTCTATTCTGCCTTGGTCAGGCCTCACCTAGAATACTGTGCCCAGTTCTGGGCACCACAATTCAGAAAGTTGACAAATTGGAGCTTGTCCAAAGGAGGGTGACCAAATGGTAAAGGACCTGGAAACCATGCCTTATGAGCAAAGATTTAGGGAGCTGGGTATGTTTAGCCTAGAAAGAAATGGTTTCAAGAGGTGATATGATAGCCCTGTTTAAGTATTTGAAGTGGTGTCACACTGAGCAAGCTTGTTTTCTGCTGCTCCATAGACTATGACATGGAAGAATGGATGCAGGCTACAGGAAAAGAGATTCCACCTTAACACTGGAGAAACTTCCTGACAGTAAGACCTGTTTGATATTGGAACACACTTCCTCGGAATGTAGAGGAGTATCCTTTTTTGGAGGTCCTTAAGCAGAGGCTGGATGAATTGGCCATTTGTCGGGGATACTTTGATTGTGATTTTCCTGCATGGCAGGAGGTTGGACTGAATGCCCCTTGTGTTCTTTTCCAACCATATGATTCTATGATTCAATTGGTTTCATGGCCGAGCTGGTCTCCACAGTCATAGTCCAGCATTCAAACCACTACACCACGCTTTGAAAATACTTGCAGTATAGCAGTGCTACTCACAGTAGTGGTCTCAGGACTGGTGCTGGCTTGTGAGGCATTGGCTGCCAACCTTTGGCAAATTTCCAGAAAAGGAAGAAACAGTTGTACCCAATGGGCACAAATTTACTACCAAATCCTGACACATTGGAAAGCAGCCTGAGAAACACCACAGTAAAGGACAAATGCTACTGGTAATATATTCTAAAGAGGTATCTATGTTCATCTGTTGTGACTAAAGCAAAAGAGAGTCCTGGGATACCTGAAAGTGTTGTGGGTGCTCCCAGACAAAGCTTTTAGTATGCAAGCATGCTGCCACATTCATAGGAGGTGACAGGAGGGCCAGACAATGATGACTTCAGTTGGCAGCAATCTGGTTTTCTTATTGTTTTTTCTATCTCTTCCATCTTAAATGTGATGGAGGTGCTTGAACCTGCCTCTTTGCATCTTTATAAGGAATGAGGGCAATATCTTCGAACAGAAGAGTCAACTGCTTGCAGAAATGTTATTCAGTCTACAAGCCCACACACAAACCCCTATGGAAATAGGTTTGCAGAGTGGAATACTACAAGATCCAAGCATATCACTGGAGGCCTAAAGCTTGTCAGGATTTGAAGGGTTAAAACACAGCACACAGGGAAATGCTTGATGTGTGTGTGTGTGTGTGTTTGGCCATGAGCATTCAGCCCAGTGGCAAGGCTGATCATGCACAGCTGTAGCTCATTGGGCCAAGGACACTTCAATGTCCAAGTGCACGTAGCCATGGATGATGAAACATGTGTCTGGATTGCACAGGAGACACATGACATGGCTACACACCTGAACCCACTGGGTTTGGGAGACCACATGGTCTGGAGTCTATATAAACCCAGGGGTTGCAAGGGTGTGGTGTGGGTTTGAAGTAGGAGTTTGGATTGGTATGTTTTGGAGTTTGAGAGATCTAGTTTTGTATTATAGCACTGTTAATAAAGAGCACTTTGGGGACTTTTGTTTCTCTGGTGGTTCATCAGAAGAAGCTACAGCATCGGTTTGCTGTGTGTCCCTGGAGGTTCCTGCATTGCTGGAGTTCCTGGAAGACATCCAGTTGCTGTCATCCCAATTGGACTCTGGGAGCCACGCTTCGGCTTCTGGAAATTTGCCAGCTCTGCTCCAAGGGTCTGATTTAACCCCAGGACTCGTTTGAGTTGCTGACAAGGGTTGTTGAACCCCAACAATTGCGCTGACAAAGCTCCTGTTAAAAGGAGTATTTAGGATAGTCCACCAGCTCCAGTCTCTCCCAATTTGGAATAATCTGATCACAATTACTCATACTGTGGTTAACATCTACAATTGGCTACCACATTGTGTTATAATAAAAATATCTTGAAGAAGGCAGCTTTGGCTGAAGAGCGGGGTATAAATAAATTATTATTATTATTATTATTATTATTATTATTATTATTATTATTATTATATGAGAGATTGGTACGGTTGGTGGGAGCATGTGTGTGTGTGTGTGTGTATTCAGGTTGTTTCTGACTTATGGCAACCCTAATGTGAACCTATCACTGGGTTTTCTTGGCAGGTTTCTTTAGAGGGAGTTTGCCATTGCCATCCTATGAAGCTGAGAGTGTGTGACTTGTCCAAGGTTACCCAGTGGGAATTTATGGTCAAGTGGGGACTTGTACCTTGCTCTCCAAAGCCACAGTCCAACACTTAAACCATTACACCACACTGACTCTCCATATCTGACTAATATTGACTGGCAAAATATTCTTGGCTTTTGATGTGTTTTGAGCACAATTCAAATTCTTAGTGCTTACCTTTCAAAGTGTAGAAAGCTTATGAGCCAAGCACCTGAAAAAAGGACAACCTGACTGTTTATTGAGATCATCTTCTTTATATTTGTAAATAAAGCAGATTTTGTTAAAGACCTGAATTTCTCTGTTGTTTTCTCATACAAATGAAGCATTACTTGGAGCAATGGGGAATTACAATTAGTTCTGAAGAAGCAGACTAAGGCCTGTTACAGACTGCCAAAATAAAGCTGCTTCGGGTCTCTTTGGAGGTATGTGTTTAAATGATGCATGCATCCTAAGAATCCGGAAGCTGCACCAAAGCTGCACTCCAGTGCTTAGGAATGGAGTGTGGCTTTGGCACGACCTCCGGACTCTTAGGACCCATGCATCATTTAAATAGCATAACTCCAAAGAGACCCGAAGCAGCTTTATTTTGGCAGTCTGTAATAGGCCTATGTCTGTGAAAGCTTATGCTACAACTTCTTTTGCACAGTTAGTGGCTGTACAGACCAGTCAAAGGGGCTGGCATTGGGGTGGAGTGGAGGCATGGCAACCGTATACTGGCCACCCCAACTCCACCCCAATAGCGGCATCACATCACCCACCCAACCAGATGGTGAGTAGTGTCACGCCATTTCTGCGGTGCAGCGTTTATACAGGCTGTACCAAAGAAATGGCAAAAAATTGCCACCATGGTGGCAAGGGCAGCTTTTTGCCCCTTTTAAAAGGAGCAGCATTTTGCTTGCCCTTTTTGGGTGGCAAACTGTGGGATCAGGCCTGTGGCATGTGGTTGCTGCAGTCCCAATCTGAAGCTGAATGAGGTCAGGGATGTAGCCAGGATTTTAGGAAGGGGTGGTCCAGACTAAATGCCACCATCATAATGGGGCTTGGGCATGGCGGCGCAGCAGCATGCACCATTCATTGTATCTAACACAAGGGGGGGGGCTGGACTCCCCGGACTCCCCCCCCCTTGGCTATGTCCCTGATGAGGTGGTGGGATGCCACTCCTTTGGGGCTGTCTGTACAGCCCCTTAATTTCAAAAGTGGTAGAAGAACCCTTTGCATACTAATATTCCAGACTAACATTGCTATGTCTCTGAATAAACTCCTTATAATCCCAACTAGTCTAAAATTTTATTCTTTTTAAAAATAACCTGCCATTACTCTCCAAATTCATGAATTCACATTTTGAGAATTTACACCAACTCTGAGTTCTACTTATTTAATGTCATCTTTTAAACTACAGAGTCCCTCTTTATGCTACAAAAGTCATTCTCTTTGGTGAAGAAAAAAAGTTCCTTGTTCAAATATTTCAATTTTTCCTTAAGGGAACACAAGTAGCCAAACTTAGACACAGTATTCTTTCTATTCACCTTGTAAACCATTATTATCAAATGCCATTTTATTACAAGTAATGTCATGCCAAACACTTCCGCCAACTGTTTTTATTTGCAGTTGCATCACATTGGCTATTTTATACCTTAGTCATTCCAAAATAAATCCCAGTCTAAATCCACTAAAGCTTTTTCTTCCTCTGCCACTTCTAACTCATACTATCCCTGTTCATATCGACTTCCTTCATTATTAGGGCTTACATTCATAATTCATATTTTGAACAATTAAATGTTTAGTAGTTCTAATATTCAACTACAGCCATTTCCATACCCTTCTGCTGCTTCAGTTCAGCAGGGACAATCCTGATTAAAATCCTCTGTCATCCCACTTTTAAAATGGCCTGGTTTCTCTCTTCCCACTTCCCCCTTTGCTCTCAGCTTATTTCAATTGCTGCAAAATGGCTTAAAAGGGCAAAAATACTTTGCACTCCATTGTTTCAGCAGGGAGAAGAGAAAGGAAGGGGGATCTTGCTCTTCCCAGTGGATTCAGGCAAAAGCAGACTGCTGCAGCCTCCTCTAGCTTGTCTGTTCTTCTTCATCAATAACTTTTGCCATCTTGTCCCCATTTTGTTGTCACTTAGCCACAAGTGTCCTGATTTTCATCTGTGAAATGTTGGAGGGTATATATTTCTCTGTGCATAATTTGTCACTATCAGTAGACTCTTAGTTTATCTCCACAAGGATACTATGGCCTGTTACAGACTGCCAAAATAAAGCTGCTTCGGGTCTCTTTGGAGGTATGCTGTTTAAATGATGCATGCATCCTAAGAATCCAGAAGCTGCACCAAATCTGCACTCCAGTGCTTAGGAATGGAGTGTGGCTTTGGCGCGACCTCCGGACTCTTAGGACCCATGCATCATTTAAATAGCATACCTCCAAAGAGACCCGAAGCAGCTTTATTTTGGCAGTCTGTAACAGGCCTATGAAACCCACTTACTGTATATACTCATGTATACATCTGGAAAGTTTAGTCAAAATATTAACCCAAAAATCTTGGGTCAACTTATCCATGGGTGAATGTAAATACTGTACTTTAACTCTTATCAGAAAGGGAGCCATGCTTTGGTGAAAGGCGAGAGCTTAAGCTCTTCTCAGAGTACCTAAAAGAAGCATCAACCCCTTCTACTATCTCATCAATCCAGCCTTTAAGATAAGCACAAACACTTATGCCTGTCAAATTTTTAAAAGATCTTTAGCATCATTTTCTCATAGTTCATCCTTTATACCTTTTGTTACATACTGCTGAGTTTTACCCTCGACTTATCCAAGGCTCATATCAAAATCCATAATTTTGGCCCCAAAACCTGCACTTGACTTATACAATGAGGTCGACTTATAGTAAGGTATATACGGTACTTAAAATGTTGATGTTTTTAATACTTCATAATAACCTTAGTAATCTAATCATAATAGGTCAGTCACTATTCTGCTTTTTATTCCCCCCTCCAGACTTCTCCCTTTGCTATTCATGCATACTAAATCCATAAGCACATTTAATTATATGTAACAATAGTGGAGAACTACTGAGTTGGTTGGAATTATAGGTGTTTCCAAGGAGTAACTACATGGTGATAAGCATAGAGGCACTATATTTACCTCCCACCCTCTTTCTAAGTGGTCTCTGAATAGATGAGTGCAGCCACACACAAAAAGGTGGGGACCCTAAACTTGCTGGCAAAGAATTCAGGAGAAATGCATGCATAAAACAGGAGAGAAGAGGAAAACCCACAAAAGGATTATAGAGATTTTGAGCTGTCAGAAAGAGCACCATTATAAATGAATCTGGGCGGGGTGGATTAGATTTGAGTGTTAAGGAGTGAAACAAAGGATGTATGAGTGAAGAGTCATGTGCTTCTCTATCTGGCATCTGTTGCTTTACCATTTAATTCTCCTGACCCTACATAATAGCATTCAGCACAATGCAGAATTTTGCAGTACTAACCTAGGATTAGCTTAGAAAACAGGATGGTACAGCTGACGTTTCTTTAAAAACCTGTTGCACATTCTGTAATATCCATGGCATGAGAAGGGGTCTGAAGGTTCAGCTTGTGGGGGAAGCAGAAGATGTGAATGTTCCTACAAGGAGTGAAGACATGCATTTCATTTTTTCCTCTGCTGCTCCCTTTGTTCTGAATTTCCTGTTTCTGACCTCCCTCCTTCTGTGTCCATCTATTTCATCTGTCACCTCAATACTACTACTACTACTACTACTAATAATAATAATAATAATAATAAATTGCATGAGTAGGCAACTGCCAGGAGATGTGGGCTCATCCCAGTTGCATGCCCACCAACAATTTACCTAGTTTTAAAAAAATTGTTTTGCTAAAAATTTCTCCTCCCCACCTTTCCTGAGGAGTTTGAAGAGCAATTTTGTCATGTTTTTGCCATTCTCGGACTGTTTTAGTCTCAGGAGAGGCCTTAAAAACAATTTTGTATGTGTGTGTGCCTTCAAGTCACCTATCAACTTATGTTGATCCCACAAACTTTCCTTACTTCCTGATTATAATAAGTCCTCTTTTGGACTTGTAAAAATTTGAGGATTTGATATCCATGAAAGCTCATACCAAAATAAATGGGTTAATCTTAAAGCTGCTGCTAGATTCCTCCTCCCTGCATTTCCTTTTTATGCTGTATTTAAACTGAAATTGTGTTACTGATATCTTATGCTTTGTGTCCTGAAAAGTAGAAATGAGAGATTTAATGTGTTATTTCAAATTATAAAATGAGCAAAGTTAGAATATTTATACTCCAGAACTTCTAATCTGTAATTTTCTTAGAGCTGCAAATACAACTTTTATTTTCTATGCTCACAAATGATGCCAAATTCAGAGTTGTACAAGAATTCTCCTAAACTGGATATACTGTATTACAATATAAAATAATAATGGCAGTCTTGTCTATAACTTAAAATTACAGGTTGACAAGACCGAGTTTTTCATTATACCCATGGACAAGGAGTCAGTGGTGTTGTGGTGGTCTGAAAGCCTTATCACAAGGACGGTTTTGCAGCTCTGTTCTGACGCGACCGAATCCAACCATGCGGATTCATGCTAAAATGTGCTGTATTATCTCACGTGATTGCTTTCTATGGAGGTTGTTCCGAGGTGCTTCTGCAATGAATCCAAAGTGACTCCTCATTTTGGTGAATTCGGTAACAAGCGAATTCACAAAAATTGCTTCTAAGCTCACTTCCATGTCACTCCGAATTGGTTTGGTGTGGAATGCAGCTTTGCTTCCATCCTGGTACACCACCACCCAAACCCCCAAGGTCCCATATTTCCCATGATGCTGTGATGCAATTTTGCCCCATTTGCTTCCTATGCTCGGAAGGGAAGATTTAAATTTAGATGACGGGTAAAGGGAATGAAAAGGAGAGTAGATTTAGATCTAGATGACAGGGGTGAAGAGAATGAAAAGGAGGGTAGATTTAGATCTAGATGACAGGGGTGAAGGGAATGAAATGGAGGGTAGATTTAGATCTAGATGACAGGGGTGAAGGGAATGAAAAGGAGGGTAGATTTAGATCTAGATGACAGGGGTGAAGGGAATGAAAAGGAGGGTA
>NC_056522.1:112506432-112525227 GCF_019175285.1 Sceloporus undulatus | reverse complement strand
CATTTAGATCTAGATGACAGGGGTGAAGGGAATGAAAAGGATGGTAGATTTAGATCTACATGGCAGGGGTAAAGGGAATGAAATGGAGGGTAGATTTAGATCTAGATGACAGGGATGGAGGGAATGAAAAGGAGGGTAGATTTAGATCTAGATGGCAAGGGTGAAGGGAATGAAACAGGAAGCTGGAGGGAAAGATGGGAGCAAAGGAGGGGGGCCATCGGAGGCTAGGGGCAGATATGGCAGGAACAATTCAGTTGAGAGTTGCATTCATGTGAAGGTAGAACCAGGAAGTGGCCCCCTTCTCCCCCACCCCCCATGCGTAAAAGGTCTCATGAGTTCAGACCCCCACTGAGCATGTGCAAGGATGCCTATACTAATAGTTGAATCTGCATGGTATGTACCGCTGTGGTAATTCAAAGTGCTCTTGCTCCGCTTTGACTCAGGAATCACCACAATTTCATTCTTCATATGTGATAATACATCACGTGAATTGCCTTGGATCTGAAGTGACGCTGCTTTTCCCTCGCTACAGAAGGGCCCCAGATTGGAGTTCCAGTTTCACGTGTGATAAGGCCCTGAATGTTGGTCAACTCTGTGAAACCACGGTTCGAATCCATGCTTAGTCATGAAAGCCCACCAAGTGACCTTGGGTGCATCACATTTTCTTACAGTTAGTAGTATTCATGGCATGAGAATCATAGAATCATAGAGTTGGAAGAGACCACAAGGGCTATCCAGTCCAACCCCCTGCCATGCAGGAACTTTCAATCGAAGCATCCCCGAAGGATGGCCATCCAGCCTCTGCTTAAAGACCTCCAAAGAAGGAGACTCCACTACACTCCGAGGGAGTGTGTTCCCCTGTCGAATAGCCCTTACTGTCAGGACGTTCCTCCTAATGTTGAGGTGGAATCTCTTTTCCTGTAACTTGCATCCATTGTTCCGGGTCCTGTTCTCTGGAGCAGCAGAAAACAAGCTTGCTCCCTCCTCAATATGGCATCACTTCAAGTATTTAAACAGGGCTATCATATCACCTCTTAACCTTCTCTTCTCCAGGCTAAACATCCACACCTCCCTAAGTCATTCCTCATAGGACATGGATTCCAGACCCTTCACCATTTTAGTTGCCCTCTTTTGGACACCCTCCAGTTTCTCAATGTCCTTTTTGAATTGTGGTGCCCAGAACTGGACACAATATTCCAGGTGGGGCCTGACCAGAGCAGAATAGAGTGGCACTATTACTTCCCTTGATCCTGACATTATACTTCTATTGATGCAGCCTAAAATTGCATTGGCCTTGTTAGCTGCCACATCGCACTGTTGAGTCATGTTGCACTTGTGGTCTGCTTGGACTCCCAGATTCCTTTCACATGTATAATAATAATAATAAAACTTTATTTATATACCGCTTTTCCAGCAAGATCAAAGTGGTTTACAGAGTCAATCAGAAAAATACATATTACAACGTACCACAATGTACCACAATATAATTACAATTACATATACAGAGGTACCCCGGGTTACGAAATTAATTCGTTCCGCCGCCGCTTTCGTAACCCGAAAAGCTTTCGCAAGCCGAAACCCCATAGGCGCTAATAGCGAAAGCCGCGATTTGGTGCGAAAAAGCGCCGAAAAGCACCAAAAATTTCTTTCGTAACCCGAAATAACCTTCGTAACCTGGAACAGTTTTTTTAAATTTCGTAAGGCGGCGCATTCATATCCACCACTGTACAATTCAATAAAATTTCTTAAAATCAACAAATAAAAACAGTCATAGACTATCAGTCGTAGTTAAACATCTTGAAATGAGCTTCCATCAGGGAATAACTTTCTACAAAGAGTCAGGAGGGTATGCTAACCGGAAAAGATGAGTCTTCAAGGCCTGCTTAAAGGCATCCAAGGTGGAACTAAGCCGAATCTCCTCCGGAAGTTTATTCCAAAACGTCGGAGCTGTAGATGTAAATGCTCTTTGGTGAGTTGCTACCATTCTCACTTTAGGATACTCGAGTAAGTAATTCCCTGTTGCTCTGAGAGTGTGGAGTGGATTGTATGGGGAGAGGCGCTCCCTCAAGTAACTCAGGCCCAAGCCATGCAGGGCTTTATAGGTAATAACCAACACTTTGTATTGAGCCTGGAAGCTAATAGGCAGCCAGTTAAGAGATCTTAATACCAGTGTTATATGGTCCGACCTTGGAATTCCAGCAACCAATCTGGCTGCAGCGTTTTGAATTAGCTGAAGCTTCCGAACCTGGTACAAAGGTAGCCCCATGTAGAGCGCATTACAGAAATCTAAACGAGAGGTTACCAGTGCATGTACTACTGTTCCAAGGTCCTTTCGGTCCAGGCAGGGCCGCAGTTGGCATATCAGCCGAAGCTGGTACCAGGCACTCCTGGCCATCGCATCCACTTGTGATGACAGTTGTACAGATGAATCCAGGAGTACTCCCAAACTGCGAACTTTGTCCTTTAGGGGAAGTGTAACCCTGTCCAGGAATGGATGGCAAATTTCCCTGTCTGGACTTGGGGTACCTATCACCTACCTCTGTTTTCTCTGGATTCAACTTGAGTTTGTTTTCCCTCATCCAGCCCATTACTGACTCCAGACAGGCATCCAGAGGAGAGATGCCATCCTTAGTCACTGTATCAGTCGGAGATATGGAGAGATAGATCTGGGTGTCATCAACATACTGATAACACCATGCTCCATGTTTCCGGATGATCTGTCCCAGTGGCTTCATGTAGTCTTGTTCAGCCAGGTGTCCCCCGTCCTATATCTGTGCATTTAATTTTTCCGCCCTAAGTGCATGTTGAATTTCATTTTGTTAGCTTTGGCCCACCTTTCTAGTCTATTCGGGTCGTTTTGAATTTTGATCCTGTCCCCTGGAGTATTAGCTACTCCTCCTAATTTGGTGTCATCTGCAAATTTGATAAGCATGCCCCCAATTCTGTCATCAAAGTCATTGATAAAGATGTTGAATAACACTGGCCCCAGGACAGAGCCCTGTGGGACCCCACTGGTCACTTCTCTCCAGGATGAAAGGAGCCATTATTGAGCACCCTTTTGGTTCAGCTGTTCAACCAATTACAAATCCACATAACAGTTACCTTTTCTAGACCACATTTTACAAGCTTGTATTGCAAGAATGTCATGGGAAACCTTGTCAAAGGCCTTACTGAAATCAAGCTATACTATATCCACAGCATTCCCTTTATTTACCAAGCTGGTAATTTTATCAGAGAAAGAGATAAGATTTGTCTGGCATGACTTGTTTCTCTGATACCCGTGTTGACTTTTTGTGATTATGGAATTGCTTTCTAGATGTTCACAGACTCTCTGTTTAATGATCTGCTCTAGAATCTTTCCTGGTATTGATGTCAGACTAACTGGACGATAATCATTGGGATCCTCTTTTTTTCCCCTTTTTGAAGATGGGGACAGCGTTTGCCCTCCTCCAATCTGCTGGGATTTCTCCTGTTCTCCAGGAGTTCGCAAAGATTATTGCCAATGGCTCCAATATTATATTTGCCAGTTCTTTTAATACTCTTGGATGTAGTTCATCTGGTCCTGGAGACTTAAATTCATTTAAATTAACAAGGTATTCCTGTACTATCTCTTTGCGTATTCTGTGCTGAAATTCCCCTCTTCTGTCCTCTGAGTACCCTTTTCCTTTTCTGAGAAGACTGAAGCAAAGAAGGCGTTGAGTAATTCTGCCTTTTCTCTGTCTTCAGTTAGCATTTTGCCATCTTCTCCATGCAGAGAAGGGGCTGAAGTAAATGGGAAATAAATGTTGCCAGGAAATCCCTAGGTTAAGGTTGGCTTAAATCAGAATTGACTTGAAGGGACATGCCAGCAACAAGCTGGACAAGAAAATAGAACACGAATAAGCAGAATATGCAATAGTCAGTAGGAATTCTATGGCCACAGTGGATGTTCTGTTGACATCAAGCTTTTTGGGTTACTTCTTCTCCACCTGTGCTTGTAGGGCACTGTTTTTGCTACATGAACACCGGCACTCAAATAATTTGTTATATTATATATCCTAACACTGCAATCCATGGGCATAATTATTTGCTATTACACATCAAACAAAGAGTGCTAGGCTGACCAATTGTCTTTCTCAGGCGGATTTCACAATGATTACTTTAAAATGACTTACAGGACATATAATAATATTTATAGTATGAAATCATACTAGGGAAGCAGTAGCACACAAGGAATGATGAATGCTCTCTTACATTTAAATTGCTTAGTTGCTGCAACAGTTCTGCAATATTTGTATGATGATACCGTCTTAATACTCAGATAATTATTACTTCATATATTTGTGCAAGTCTCAAGTATGTCATCCAAACAGACAGTCCAGCTTTTCAAACATTCAGATTAGTTAATTATTATTCCATTTAAAAAAAAAGTGGAAGTGATGTAGCAGGGACTATCCTGAATAAACCTCTGTCATCCCACTTTTTCAGCTGCTTTTAACATGTCCCAATTTCTCTTCTCTGCCCATTTCCCCTCTTTGTCCTCAGCTTAATTCCATCACAGCAAACTAGGTTCAAAATCTAAAGTAGTTTGCAGTCAATTAACTCAGCCAGTCTGGCAGGGTAGTTGTGGACTCTTGCCCTTCTCTGTAGACTCAGGCAAAAGTAAACTCCTGCAGCCTCTCCTAGCTTGTCTGGTTTACTTCATTAATAACTTTTGCCCTCTTGACCACATCCAGATGTTGCTTGGCCCCATGTGTCCTAGTTTTCATACATGAAATGTTGAAGGGTATGGCATATCACTTGTAAATATATTAAGAGATTCGATTATTGTCAAAATTTCTCATTTATTCATGTCTTTTGATCGCTTTTGTGCTTTTTATTTGCTAAATGCAAAAGGGATGTTGAGATAAATGAAACATAACTTGATGATGTATATAATGAAACCCAATCTGCTTTCAGATGGAAAACAGTCTCCACAGATTGCCATTCTGAGTTGGGGAGGGTTACTTAACACTCTCGCCATCTCTCCCTCCATTCTTCCTTCCCTCCTTTCTTTTATATACCACCTTTCTCCTAACAAAGGAATCAAGGCAACCTAATTGCTTGCTTGCTGTTATTTCACACAAGGTTTTCTCCTAAACTCTTTTCTCCCCTCAGGTTTTGAGATGTATATTTAAATAGACAAACTGGCACACAATCACATATTTTTATTTATCCATTACATGTATCCTCCAATGAGCTCACATGTATACCTCAACTACTCCTCGTAAGGTAGAGCAGTTTAAGAAAAAGTGACTAGCCCAAGGTCACCCAGTGAGTTTGATGGATCAATGCAGACTGGAAACAAAATATCCCTTCTTCCTGTTAAACTCAGTCTCTGGCTGTTTAAGCTAAAATTGGTCAAAGATACGAGATGATTAATTGGTGCCTGTACTGGAGTTAATTTGCCAGAGTCTTTGTATCTAAGTCTTGGCATTTGTTTCCAATACCATGTTTAACTTAGAATATATGAGCAAATGAAAGTACCCCAGAACAGGTTCAGAATGCAAGCTTCTCAACTGCAATTACAAAATCAGAGACTGAAAAGGGGACTTGTGCACCAGACACTGTTGTTTTCAGGCATGCAGAGTCTGCAGACTCTGGGATTTCTTTTTCTGGAAGCTGATCACTAACTCCAGCTATGTCAAAAGAGTACAACTGACCCCAGATTAGAGAAAATTTTGGCAAAGAATGCCATTTGCATTCAGTAATTAGTTGGGAGATCTGCAATTAATGCCAGGTGCAGAAGGCTGTATTTCAGAAGATGGAACTGGCAAAACCATCCACGAGTATCCCATGTCTAAAAAAACCCTGTGAAATTCATGAGGTTGCCATAAGTCAACAAGTGACTTGAAGGCCTCTTGAAGAGCCAGTGTGGCATCGCAGTTTGAGTGTTGGACTACTAGGACTCTGGAGACCAGGGTTCGATTCCCAGCTCAGGCATGAAACTCACTGTGTGAGTTTGGCCAAGTCATATGCTCTCAGCCTCAGGGGAAGGCAAGACCAAACCTCCTCTGAACAAATCTTATGAAGAAAACCCCAGGATAGTCTCACTTTAGAGTTGCGATAAGTTGGAAATGACTTGAAGGCAAACAATAAACAAGCACACACAGTGAACTTCACTATTTCCACCATGCTATTATGGTGCCATTGACATATCTTACATTGTTGATGTTACTTCCTCCAGTTTTCACACCTCTGCTGAATACATGTACAAATGAAGCAGCTGGGGAGATAAAATGTAGCCTTGCCTGACCCTCTTGACAACTGAAAACCATTAAATTTCTTCATATTCTGCCCTGATGGTAGCCTTTTGTGCTAAATACATGTTACACATTAGGACAATTAAATGTTGTGGCATACCCACTTCTTTAAGAGGGATCCATATTTTTTCATGATCTAAAGTAAAAGTTTTGCTATAATCTATAATGCAGAGGCTGATTTTTTCCTGAAATTCTTTGGTGTTTTCCATCATCCAGTGTTTGTTCCAGGACAGACCACATAACACCTATTTTAAAAGATCTCCACTGGCTACCCATTCGCTTCCGAGCTCAATACAAGGTGTTGGTTTTGACCTATAAAGCCCTAAATGGCTTGGGCCCAGGGTACTTGGAGGACCTTCTCTCCCCATATAATCCACCCCGCACACTCAGAACATCTGGGACCAATTTGTTAGAGGTTCCTAAATCCCATTTGGTGAGGACCTCACAGAGGGCTTTTACTATCGCCGCCCCCTCATTGTGGAATAAGCTCCCTATAGAGCTCCGTTCCTCTGCATCTTTAGTTTCTTTTAAGAAACAATTAAAAACGCATCTATTCCAGCTGGCTTTTTCACTCTAGGTAATAGTGTTCTTTCTCTGCTCCTTGTTCTTGTTCTTCGACCCCGGATTAGTGCAATATATTGTCTTTTTCTTGCCCCTAGTGAATTGTGATTTGTATTGATTCCCGTTCCTACCCCTAGTAATGATGTTTTTAAACTTTTTATATTGTGATGCTTTATCTGTATTTTATTGTTTCTTGTCTTGTAAGCCGCCTTGATCATGCAATTGGAAAGGCGGGATATAAATAAAAATTATTATTATTATTATTTGTTTGCAACACAATCCCTTACCTGAACCCAGCATGAACATTTGGCATTTCTGGCTCTGTATAAGGTAAACATTTTTGTTGTAGTATTCTGAGCATACTTTGCTTGCAGGGGAAATTAATGCAGTAGTCCTATAGTTACTGCAATCCCAGGTGTCCCACTTCATGGAGATTGGCATGTACTATATTAAAGTAGACCCATTCAAATCAGTAGGACTTCTGTGTGTGGTGACTAATTCATTTAAGTAAATCTAAGAGCCAGTATGGTGTACTGAGCACTGGACTATGTCCTGTTTTGACACCAACATGAGTCTAAGAAATTTTACAGGAGGCTAAAGAGCATGGGAGAATCCCTGAGGGATGTGTGACTGATGTAGCAGTTGAATCAGGCCAATCTGAGTCAAACACAGGAATCAATCCAAACTACCGTCCAAAAGAGGGATCTAAATGTGTAGTCTTTAAATGGAGCAAGGTCTGAAATTATCAGGCAACATGAAGCAGGGACACAAGTTAGGAATGTTGTGTCTACCAGATAGGTCAGTTGTGAGCAACAAATTCCCCAAGGGAGGTGCCAGAATCTATGGTCTGTTGTCAGCACACAGCTGTTCCCTGATTGAGTGTTGACTTCTTAAATGCTTTGACCTTTGTAGCCCCTTCTATTCTCTCCTTTGTTCTGCTACAGTAGGTGCTGTTATCAATGTGTCTTGTTGTTAAGGAATGACCATGTCATCTTGGCCCTCTGTTTCACTAGCATGGCACTCTATCTCACTCTTTTGCCCCCTTTTCTCATCTTCCCCCTCTATTTCACTATCTGAGTCCGAGTCCTGGGGTGGGATGCAACTTTGGAAACCAGGGATTGATTCCTGTCTTGGCCATGGAAATCCACTGGGTGACCTTGAGTGATACAATCTCAGCCTCAGAAAACCATTTCAGGTTCACCATTAGTTGGAAACTACTTGAAGGCACACAACAATAACAAACTTTATTTGAATCCCCTATTGGATTTAATATCTTGTCTGCAGTGAGGATATATAATCTACACAGTAGCTCTAGGCATATATGCTTGGTGCCCCCATCAGGTTTCTAATGGTGCTTACTTCCAAAATATAGGGTTATAACTTTTCACCCCGCATTATTACTCTTGGCACTAAATGCCAAAATATCAAATCAGTCATGCAGAACCTTCTGTTGCTTGACTTGTGGCTTTATTGTACAATTGTTTCACAAGCTGTCATTTGTTTGCTTTTACTTTATGTTTACACCTGACTCTCCTTTTCATGAGTTATTAATCATGAATGTTGAGTTCCTCCCTTTTGTAACACCTGCATGTATCTCAGGCTGACATTTCACTACTTCTATTTATACTGTTTTCCATTGTTCTTACAAAAATGTTGCCTCAAAATGTTGGAAGGGAAAAGAGGAAATGCTTCTCTTGACAAGGTTGCTTTGTCAAACTCTTTCTTTTCAGAGAAATACACTAGAGATCCCAGAACTAGAGGAATACAAGGGAGATCCTTTCCTTACAGAGTAATACACTAGAGATCCATAAGGTGGGCAGGGGGCTCAACACTGACATCCATGTTGTCATTTAAACATTTTTATTATTGAAAGGCTCTCCCCTCCATCCCAACTGCTACTGCCTTGGCCTTGTAGGGAGAGAAGAATAGTCAGGCACAGTTCCACTATGCCTAAATTTAGAAGCAGATGAAAGTCCTTCCTCCATCCCAACTGCCACTGCCCTGGGCCCAGAGGGAGAGATGAAGAGGCAGATAGAGCTCCATTCTGCCTAGGCCTAGAAGCAGATGAAAAGTCCTCTCCATCCCAACTGCCACTGTCCTGGTCTTAGAGGGATAGAGGCATAGTTCTACCATAGTAGGCCAAAAAGATGATGAAAAGCTCTCTCTTCATCTCAAATGCCACTGCCCTGGCCTTGGAGAGAGAGAGAAGAAGAGGCAAGCACAGTTCCACCATGCCTATGCCCAGATGAAGATTAAGGGTCTTTTTCATCCCAGTTGCCACTGTCGCCCTGGAGGGAGAAAAGAAGATACAAATATAACTCCACCATGTCTAGGCCAAGAAGCAGATGGACAGCCCTCTCTCCATCCCAAGTGCCACTGCCCTGGCCTTGGACAGAGAAAAGAACCAGCAGTGTCTGATGGACTTAATCTGCTCTCCCATTGCAATCCCCTTTCCTGTTGTGTCATGACTTTAGATTGCAAGCCTGAGACCCAGAAACTGTTTTTTTCTTGATCTTTTTCTTGTGAAGCATTACATTGAGTGATGGCAATATACAAATAAATGATGGTGAAGATGATGATTTTGCCTACTTTCAGGTACTCACAGGGTATCCTTAAATATGATGATACTTATAAACACAATGTATACTTAAAATTGCCCTGAATGTGTTCAGTGTAGTTCACTCCCAAGTAAGTGTGCCTAGGACAGATTACAAGCAGTCTCTGTTTTTCCTGGGAGGGCTTAAGGACAACCCCTGTCTTAATATTCCATTTAGAGCACTTCAGATTGACACTGTCTCAGGAAGTTCAACTACATAGGTGCCTTGGGGGTCAATTTCCCCAGTCATTTTAGAGGAGAGGGCTTAGCCTAACCAGCCCAGACTTAAGAGCCTCCACTTCCCTGTTCTGGGGTCCATGAACTTGGGAAGTCTGCAACACAAGGTTCATCCTATACTTTGAAATATGAGAGAGTTGAGGGCTTGTGCCAGCAAAGCCCTCTGAAGATGCTATGGTCCTTGGCCATCCAACATCTTTGCATTTGCGCAATGTGGGAACTGGCCCTAGATGCACATTGATATATGCAGTAAAGCCTTTCCATGTACACACGTGTGTGTGTGTGTGTGTGTGTGTGTGAGAGAGAGAGAAAGATTGTTTCTTCCTTGTAAAGAGGAAATGGCAAAATCATGCTGGCCAAATGTGCAGATGACAGGGAAACCTCTTCACTGCAAGTAACAATGAGGAGGAGAGGGGCTGTAGGCTGCAGAACATGTCAATCATAGGTACAGTTAGTTCATAAGACTCTCTGCCCTTCTACTATGTTTTTTCAGTACTTGAGGGGAATATATTAATCCTGTCATAAGTTACAAAACTTCATCTCTACTTACTGGTTTACCATGCTCATAAACTCTGCTAGATATTTCTGTCGTACCAGTGGCAGAGCAGTTGAAATAGTTCCAGTGGTTTTTACAGCTGTCAGCAGTTAAATGTCTAGTGTTAATGAAGTTGTGAAATGGGTTTCCAGACAAACATTCCAATTATGTCACTCAGAAAGATATAAAGCTTTGTGCCACAAATGCATTCACACATATTATATAGATTTGTAAAATTGTAAAATTCAGAGGAAGAAGGATAGTTATGACTGTTTTCTTAAGCCAAATTCCTTTATTCTTCAGATTTTTCAAGCTTCTTTGGATTGCTCGGCTGATGTAAAAATCTCAAGGGTGTTATAGTTTCCTATTTGGAATAAAATTACACATATAATAATGTAAGCAAGATATATGGATTAAATTAACTGACAGTTAACCCAGACTATTTTGGCTTACTAAATATCTAGTGGCACAACTGGATTTTTATCTTGAAATGAAGCTATAGAAGCTAGTGATTGTGACCACACCTTGAAGTCTATGCAGACGCCCCCTCATTAGGATATTTTAAAGATATCACTGCTGCAATCTAGTACATATTTATTACAGATTACCTCTTTTGCATTACAGTGGGTAGAAATGACTGTATGAAGGTGGAGAAGTGGAATTACCAATATTACCTGGATGGACAGTAGTATCATATCTTGTCTGCATTTGAAATCTGTGATTTGTCCGGGATTAACAACATTTGCACATGACATAAACAGGTGAAAAAGAATACCAAGTCAGACATTAACATTACTTTTATTACATACAGTATACATTTGTCTTCTAATTTGTATTAACAGCAATACTGCAGAATTTTATCCGCAGATATGGTGCAAATATCAAGGGGGAGAAATCTCAAAAGCACCATTTTGTATCATGTGGAAAAGTGATCTTCATCTCTTTGGCCTCAGTTTGAAGAAATTTCAGTACATGCAACTCTTTTGCTTACAGTAAATTACTACTCAACATTGGATGGCCAAGCTGTCACTCATCTGATTTTATGATTGTGTACCTGACCCTGAAGAAATCTCACAGGACTATTTTACCAAAATTAAGAAACACTACAGAAAACTGATATTTAAAATTGAATTTAAACCAGTTAGGGTTGAGTCCGAAGTTGGCCTCTGTAGTTTAGAACTGTGTTGTTAGAATATATAAATAAATAGCTCATCTGCTCCAAAGCAACATCTGAAACGTGAAGTCAAAGGCTTTCATGGCCAGCATCCATAGTTTTTTGTGGAGTTTTTGGGCTATGTGGCCATGTTCTAGAAGAGTTTCTTCCTTTTTTTTCCATATATTTTTTATTGAAGTTTTCCATTCACAGCATCAAAATTTACATTTATCACAGATTCTAAATTCTTTATATTTATATTTTGCATTAGAATACTTTCAAAAATCAAGTTTTTCTACTATTGTTAATTCCACTTCCCTTCCCCAAATTTCTA
Organism: Sceloporus undulatus; assembly: GCF_019175285.1. Classification (NCBI taxonomy): domain Eukaryota; kingdom Metazoa; phylum Chordata; class Lepidosauria; order Squamata; family Phrynosomatidae; genus Sceloporus; species Sceloporus undulatus. The sequence continues at coordinate 112,513,530 of NC_056522.1, read as the reverse complement.
GAATGATTTTCTTGTCCATCTTTTTACATTGTCTGTTCTTGTGACACTTCTAAACATGGCCGTCTATATTATTTCCTTCCTCCCACCCTTTTTTTTCTCCATATAACTTAAACCGTAACTTACTTATTCAAAACATTTCATATATTATAATATGACCATGACATCTTATTCCTAAGGTTTCAGGGTCTCCCCTTTGCCTTATTAATCTGTTTATTTGTTTCTTAATTCCCCTGTTTTCTATTAATTTACCACTATCTTTTGGTCTTTGTTACTGTATTCCCTTATACCTTCAAACTTTCAACTAAGTAACTCAAAACCATATTTCGCTTATATATTATGTTAAATAATACCCTCAATATTTGATTCCCAGTTTACGGCCTTACCCCAAACTTTCCCCATATATTCCAAGATTTTTTCCCAAGAGACTCTCCATTTTACATTATTCTTGTTTTGCATTTTATAAGAAAGTAGATCCAATTCCATCATCTCATAAACCTTTTCTCGCCATTCATCTATCTCAACATTTTTCTCGGACTTCCAATGTCTTGCAAAAGTCAATCTAGCAGCGGTTAACATGTAAAACAAAATTTTGCCATGATTGGTTTCGTCTTTCTCATCAAACATACAAAGTAACATAATTTCAGCTCTCATTCTTAAATTAACCCCCAATATGTTATATATTTCAGTTTGTATATTTTTCCAGAACTTTTTTGCCTTATTACATGACCACCATAGATGGTAATAAGTACCAACTTCTCTTTGACAATTCCAACATATGTTCTTACCCATCTTATATATTTTAGCTATCTTCTCTGGGGTCAAGTGCCACCTATATAAGATTTTATAATAGTTCTCTTTGACATATTGTGATGATGAATAGCTCATTCTTTTAGACCATGATTTCTCCCACTGAGACCATTCAATATTCCTTCCACAGTTCTGTGCCCACTTGACCATTGAGTCCTTAACAATTTCATCTTCCGTGTACCACTCTAGTAATTTTTTATAAACCTTTGACATTGTTTTTGACCCATCTTTATTTAAGAGGTCTTTGTATCTAATCCAGTTCTGGTTTTTTTTTAGGGTCGTAGCAATATAGTGCCTCATGTGGCGACAGCCACCAAGGAAATTTAGGCGAAATTCTTTTTTTTATACTTATTCCATATATTAAATATTGTGGCTCGAATATAATGGTCATTAAAGTTGCGATTAACCTTAATTTTCTCATAAAACATAAATCCATGCCAACCAAATCTAGTATTTGTGCTTTCTAGCTTTAGAAGCTTACTATTCGATAAGGTTATCCATTCCTTTAAGTAGGTTATAGCACAGGCTTCAAAATATAACTTCAAGTTTGGGAGGGCAAAACCACCTCTTTCTTTTGCATCATACAAAATTTTTATTCTGATCCTCGGTTTTTTCCCGGCCCATACAAAGTCTGCTAGTTGCTTTTGCAAATCTTTGAATATTTTTTTCATTTTTAATGGTGGGTATTGCTTGAAATAAAAATAATAATTTGGGGAGCACAAACATCTTAACTGCAGAAATTCTACCTAGTAACGAAAGATTTATTGTTTGCCAATTCTTCATGTCTTTTTTAATTTCTGCCCATTTACTCTGATAATTATTCTTGAGTAAATTAGAGTTTTTATTAGTTAACATTACCCACAAATATCTCACCTTATCTGTAATTTTAAAACCAGTTCTCTTCATTAGACTATTTTGATCGTTTTTATCCATATTTTTTGTGATCACAGCTGATTTTTCTATGTTGATTTTAAGACCCGCTATTTTTTCAAAGTTTTTTAAATGTTGTAACAATTTGTCACAGCTTGTCACAGGGTCCTCTAGTGTGATCACAATATCATCAGCGTAAGCTCTTACTTTCAAGCATTCCCCTTTAAATTTCACTCCTGTGATTTCGTTATCCTCCCTCAAATTAATTAACAAAGATTCTAATACCAAGATAAACAATAGGGGGGATAAGGGGCATCCCTGTCTGGTACCTCTAAACAGCGAAATTGGATCTGTCCTCTGATCATTAATTATGACTCTTGCAGATTGTGTAGTATATACAGATTTTATCCAATTCACAAATCTTTGACCGGCTTTTAACCGATTCAATGTAATAACAATAGGAGTCCAGTTCAGAGAATCAAAAGCCTTCCTGACATTTTGCCAGCATCTGTGGCTGGCATCTTCAGAGAAATGAACTCCACAAAAAACTATAAAAATCTGAAACCTTTCTCAGTAAAAAGATGTCCCTTTGCTGAGAACTATTCTGCTCAGTTGTTTGCAACAAGCAAAACTGAGGGGAAATGGCAAAAACCACTTCACCTGAGTCATTTGAAACCAGTCTGAATAAAACATTCCTGTTATGTTAAAGAGGACAGCCCTGCATTGATAGTTAAGTAGGCATAACTGATCCTTTCAATTACTAACTTCTGTGGGTAAAATTATGTCCTCAGATACTTATACATATACTCAGTGCTTTCAGTTAATGATACCAGATCATAACAGATAATTTTCCAAGGGAAACTGACCAGATCAGATAGACAAGCTGTTAAAAGAGTGACAGGAAATCTGCCTTATTAAAAATGGAAAGATAATTTTTATTGATGCCTTGAGTGCTGACAATTTGAGTACACTGCTAGATTAATTGTTAAAATATTTTTTGTCAGCATCCCAAAATGTTTTGTTGCTCTACATGCATCCAAGTTCAGAGGGCAATCTCATGTGTGTGCAGAGGGGGAATAAATTATATACATCTGAAATGTCAATAGCATTTCATATCAAGGCATAACATACATGTTAAACCTCATGCTGGCATGACACTATTTCTTATTGTTTACCTCACTTAAGTCACTTTACTTTTCTTGTGACTTCCAATCTATGGGCAAAACCCTTTCCCTCTTGTATAAATGCCCAAGGTGTACTTTAACTATGCTGTAAAATATTATGACTGTTAGTTGTGTAGACATTCAATCAAACTGCAGACAAGCTTTTACTAAAACAATAACAGAACTTTACTTAGAAAATCTTTCAAACAGTAGATATTTGATTATAGGTAAGACATTTGTTCCTTCATGCATTTCTGTTACTTGTTTCACTTGAGAGTTTTACTTTTTAGTTTCAACTTTGTTGCTATGATAGTTTCCTGTACACCTCTCGTCGAGAGAATAAGAGTTTCTTTTACGAAGGACCCTCACATAGTCGTTCTTCCGGCTTACTTTACTTGAACCTAATTAATAAACCTGCCACTATGTCTATCTATATCCCTCAGGATATCTTTACACTATTACTCCCTCACTTGGAGTTCTTCACAAGTATTAAATCCCTCACTCCTGGACTTTAACACTCAGTTTCTATCTAGAAACCTCACAATAACTGTGCCCCTAGTGTTGCTAGGGCTGGTGAAGTTCTGCCTTCTCTCCACAACTGGGAGAAAAGCAGGATATAAATAAAATAAATAGTTTTGATTTGTCCTATGCCTCTAATGTAACCCCCCCCCCCCCCCCAAAAAAATGACACCACTAGGAATTTCTCAGTTCTCCAGGGCAATTTTGTGTTCAAGATCTGCCAGAGGTTGACCATGAAATTATGCTAGAGGACCTACAAATGCCTAGAGAAGTGTTCTATCTAGGAATCTCTAGGTCCCCCAGTGTGACGTTTAGCAGAAGTTGACAACAGAATCACACTGGAGGATGTAGAGTTTCCTAGAGAGCCCATATTAATCAAACCCATGAATAATCAAAGCCACAAATGTGGAGGGACAACTACGAGAATCCCAAACTTGCTCTTCGACTTGGATGTTGGAGAGTCAAGAGACTGTGATGGCAACAGGTATGGCTCCATTTCTTGGTCTGCAAAGAAACTGATGTGGTATTGTTTTAATTTTTTTTAATTTAATATAATGGTGTTTTGCTTCAGGTGTTATGCATAACAATCTAGCCCACAGGAAAAAAGAGGCATGTCTCCAAGTGCTCAGTAGATGGCTGTTTTTATTTTGGATTCCCCCCCCCAAAAAAAAAAAAACAGCCCTTCACTCCCCGTTTGGATATCCATCTTCCCCCCCCCCCCCCCCGTAGATTCAATTGGGTAATCTCGTTTTTGTCACTACTTCATGACAATCTAATACCACTAAGATGCAACTAATAAATTTCAAAAATGAGACGAACATTTCCTACACTGATGCATGTCTAAAGCATCTATAAAGAAAAGGCCATAATCCTTGCAATTGTGCTAATTCAGCTGCAGGTAAAGGTCAGCTTCAGCACCAGAGTTGACTTACGGCAGGCGCCTGTTGTCCATAGGCAAAAACAGAGCCAGATGCTCTCTAATACATGTTGAATTTGAGCAAAAAATATGAATGCAGTTCTAGAGCACGGCATCTTTCTTCCTATCATTCATTTTGGGGATGGGTGAAGGTTATTCCTGTATGAATTACGGCTGTAAACAGAAGACTTTGGACTTTACCACACATACCTGTTCTCACTGCAATTATGTTAATGAAAATAAGTGCATTTATACTCCCTACATGTCCCTTCATTGTGTCATATTGAAAAGGGAACAGGCTTGTTTCCCACAGCTCCAGAGTTTGGGAATCACTGAGCGCATCCTCAGCAAGTAGCTGTCCAGCTTCCTTTTGAAGATAATCTGGAGAAAGAGAGCTCACATCTATCTAGGGGGACCTTGTAGCGCCTTTGAGACTAACTGAAAGGAAGAAATTGGCAGCATGAGCTTTCATAGACTTCAGTTTACTTCCTCAGATGCATTTGGTGGAGTGGACTGGGTCCCATTGCTGAACGGCTCTTACCACCAAGTTCCTTCTAATGTTCAATTGAACTCTCACCTCCTGTAACTTTAAAACCATTGGACCGAGTCCTACCCTCTGGGGCAGCAGAGAACAAACCTGCACCCTCCGCTTCTGCAAGGCAGGAAAATACAAATAAAAATTATTATTATTATTATTATTATTATTATTAGTCAGTGTCACTATAACTGTAGTAACCTTTTTGCCAAAAAGAACCCCCACCCCATAACTGACAAAAAGAGCACTTCAGAGAATCCCTAGCAGGCATCTCAGGTGTGGGGTAGTGGTTTGACCCTTGTACTATGACTCTGGAGACAAGGGTCTGAATCCCGCTTTGGCTGTGGAAACCCACTGAGTGACCTTGGACAAGTCACACTCTCTCAGCTTTAAGAGGATGGCAATGGCAAAGCCCACTGGAAGAAAATCGTCAAGAAAACCCCATGGTAGGTTTGCTTTAGGGTCACCATAAGTCAGAAACGACTTGAATACACAACAACAGAGAAGCATCTGTAGGCTTTGAGGAAGAGGATGGCACTGTCCTTTCAGGGTGACCAGATGTCCTCCTTATCCTGGACATGTCCTACAACCTTCTGTACAGGTGTAATTCCGAAATGCCCTCTGTTTTGAGCAGGACTAAGCAGCATGGATTTCCATTTCTAGGAGTCTTTTTTAGCTTTTATATTTGGTCATGCCCTCAGTTTTTTTTCTTCAGTCTCCTCCATTTTGAGCAGGACTGAGAAGCATAAATTTCCATTTCTAGGAGTCTTTTTAGCTTTTATTCTATTTTGAGTAGGACTGAGAAGCATAAATTTACATTTCTAGGAGTGTTGCTAGCTTCTATTTGGTCAGGTCCTCCTTCTGAGCAGCATGAATTTCCATTTCTAGGAGCTGTTTTTAGCTTTTATTTTGGTCTGGTTCTCTATTTGTATCAGGACTAAGAGGAAAAGGATTTCCATTTCCAGGGGTCTTTTTAGCTTTTTATATTTGTTCATGCCCTCCATTCCTCCCCAACGCCCTCCATTTTGAGGGGGACTAAGCAACATGGATATGCATCTCTAGGAGCCTTTTTAGCTTATACAGTATATTTTTTTCATGCCCTCCATTTCTCCTCTCTTAATGCTCTCCATTTTTATCAGGACTAAGCTGCATGGATTTCCATAGGAGCCTTTTTAGCTTTTATATTTGGTCATGGCCTCCATTTTGATCAGGACTAAGGGGCATGGATTTCCATATCTAGGTCTCTTTCCAGCTTTTATGTTTGGCCATGCCCTCCATTTCTTTTTCCTCCTTGAGTGTCCTCCATCTTGGGGTGCCTCCCTGTTGTTGTTGTTGTGAGTCCCTTGGTCACCCAGGAGGAAGAGGAGGAAGGCCTCCACCGCCGAGGCCTAGAAACAAAAACAGTGGCTGCATCCACACTGGGGATATAAGCCAGTTTGGCACCGCTTTCACTCTTTGTCTGGCTCTTTGCTATGGAATTCTGGGAGTTGGAGTTTGTTGTGGGGCCCAGAGCGGAGCTCCAACTCCTAGAATTCCATAGCAGAGAGCCAGACAAAGAGTGAAAGCGGTGCCAAACTGGGTTATTTCCCCAGTGTGGATGCAGCCAAAGAAGCTGAGGGAGTCCCTGGAGGGAGGCGGGTTCTGCAGAGAAGGCGGAGGCCTAGGCGAGGGAGGCGTGCTCTGTGCCTCGAGAGAGAGACACCTAGAGCCCTCCAGAGCCACAGGAGGCGGTTGCTGGCTGCCGTCGGAGGAGGAGGAGGATGGAGAAGGGGGGCTTTCGGCGCCTGGGGCGGCTCTTCCATTCACAGCAGCCCCGCAGGAGCGAGTCCGAGGAGTCGGAGGCGGACTCCCTGCCCTCTCCGGGGCCCTCGCCTTCCCTCCAGAGGGAGCACCGCCGCCATAGCAGCCCCCCGGACCCAGCAGCGCCCCCTGCAGGGCAGGGGAAGAAGAAGAAGCGCCACGCTTTCGGGCCCTGGAGACTCAGGAGGAGGAGGAAGGAGGAGGAAGGGGACCGAGGGGATGGCACACAGCCCCCCTCGCCCTCCTTCTCCTACTCCTCCTCCCAGTCTTCCAGTCCTGCCAACAGGTAAACCACCCCCTTTCTTTGCTCTGAGGCTGAGAGAGTGTGACTTGTGGGCAGGGTGACCTGAGGAACTCATAACTGCAATGGCATGGCAAAGGCCTTCCTCTGAGGCTGAGAGGGTGTGACTTGTGGGCAGGGTGACCTGAGGAACTCATAACTGCAATGGCATGGCAAAGGCCTTCCTCTGAGGCTGAGAGGGTGTGAC
>NC_056522.1:112436038-112506422 GCF_019175285.1 Sceloporus undulatus | reverse complement strand
CTCTACCCAGAGTGGCCCAAGGGCCTCAAAACTGTCATGGGGTTTTCATAGGAGGTTTTTTCAGGGTTTTTTTGCCCTTGCCCACCCTCTGAGGCTGAGAGAGTGTGACTTGCCTAAGATGGCCAGCAGTCCCTATAACCCTCATATCATGGGGTTTTCTGGGCTTGTTTCTTTGCCTTTCCTCTGAGGCTGAGAGGGTGTGACTGGTGTCCAGGGTGACCTGAGGTCCTCATAAGTGCAAAGGAGGACCTGTCATGGGGTTTTCTGAGCAAGCTTCTTGCCACCCTCTGGGGCTGAGAGAGTGTGACTTGCCCGAGGTCACCCAGTGTGTTTCTATGGCCGAGCAGGGATTCGAACCCACATCTCCAGAGTCCTAGTCCGACGTTCCAGCCACTACTCCACCACTGGCTCTCAAGGGAAGGTAGAAAGAGCAGAAAGAGAGGCAGAAGAAAGAGAGGAAGGCCAAATGCCAGATGGATGGACTTGATCAAAGAGGTCATGGACCTGCGCCTGCAGGACCTGAGCACAGCAGTGGAGCTCTTGGGGGTGTCGCATCCACAGGGTCTCCATGAATCAAAATCGACTCAAGGGCAATTAACGACAACAACAACAGTGGCACTGGAGCTCTCTGACAGCGAGGGCTAAATATCTCACAAAACCACATACTCCAGGATTTCATAGCATTGAGCCATGGCAGTTAAAGCAGGGTCAAACTGCATTGTTTCTACAGTGCAGATGTGGTCATTGTGAATCTCTGCTTTCTCTCCCCACAAGCCATCCGCTATTCTGACAGGTGTTCCTGCCCTCAACCAATGACACATTCTTGATGGGCAAAACTTTCCTTCCTTCCTTCCCTCCTTTTTCCCCTCTTCCATCCTTTCTTCTGATAAATGCAGTCTCGTTGCAGAAGAGAGGCAAAAGCAGCTGCTTCCACTAGCCTTAAAGATGCAGCATTTTGTGTTTTGTGTCATCCCAGAGTTCTGTCAGAGTTGGATATTGGGATGGAGCGTTGTGCCTCAGTGTTCTTATATATCATACGAGCTTAATCTGGCTGGGGCAACAACATCTACACAACCCCAACTGAGAACCACAGCTCCCCACAGTCACTCCCTTGGTCCTTTATTTGCTGACTCCATGCCACTTTCACAGCCACCCAGACTTGTTGTAACCCAGGCTGTTGTCATCACACCCCTCCGGTTAAAGATTGCTGTCTCTCCACGCTCTCCTTAGAAAGGGAAAAGCAGCCAAAACTTTAAAAACGCCCATCATTTAAAGCATTAGAGATTCTGCAGCACCTTCCATAGTGGAGATGAACCAGGCGCTTAAATGTAACATTTCTTCAGAAAAAGGGCTCAGAAATGAACTGACTATATTTATCAGGTGGTAAAAGTAGAATAAAGTTGCTTAAATGCCTGCTTAGTGTAGCAGTGTGAGTCTTGGACTAGGGGTGCATCTGTGTTGTTGCTGTGTGCCATCAAGTCATTTTGGACTTAAGGCAACCCTTAGGTGAACATATCGTGGGGTTTTCTTGGCAAGATTTATTCAAAGGAGGTTTGCCATTGCCTTCACCCCAGGGGTGCATCCACATTGTAGAAATAATGCAGTTTGACACCATGTTAACTGCTGTGGCTCCATCCTGCAGATTCCTGGGGTTTGTAGTTTTGTGAGGCATCAGCACTCTTTGACAGAGAAGGTGAAAGACCTCATAAAACTACAAATCCCAGGATTCCATAGGATGGAGCTACAGCACTAAAAGTGATGTCAAATTGCATTATTTCTACAATGTGGATGCATCCTAGGACTCCAGGAAATCTCAGTTCAAATACATGTTCAGCCATAGACCCACTGTGTGAACTTGAGCCAGTTTCACTCTCTCAGTCTAAGAGGAAGGCAATGGCAAACTTCTGAATAAATGTTTCTGAGTAATGTTCCCTGTGTTTGCACTGCTCAGTTACAGTGCTACATCCCACTTTAACTGACACAGCAACATCTCATGGAAATTTGAGATTAGTATTTATAATGTTCAGACAGAGAGGTCTGGTGCTTCTTCAAATTACAAACCACAGGGTTCCATAAAATGAAACAATGAAATTAAAGTGGAATAATAGTGCTATAATTATGTGGTGTGAAGGGACCAGTGTCTCCATAGGTAAGAGTAGATTTGAGGGCACATAACAACAAAAAAGCAACCAAATGCTTGGTATTCCAGTGATTTAGACCACCTTTCCACCAGCCTAGCCTTCTGGTGTGTTGACTATAATCTTCATCATACCCATTGTGGTTGGGGCTGATGGGAACTGTAGTAAAACACAAAGACCTGCCAGTTGTGGTCTGCCTCCTTCTGCATCCAGAAGTGCTCATCTGCAGGACTCAGAAGACAGGCATGACACGACATAGCAGAAATGGCTGCTTCTTGCTGCATCAGGTGTCTGGTACTCAGAGGTATATGCATTCTACATAGGAAGATTTCATTTAGTTATTGTGGCAAGTAGAAACTGAATAACCTGTATTCGGTTTCTTCATTTAATCCTTGTCATGAACTACCGTATGTAAATTAGTGACCATTTCTACATCTTCTAGAACATCTTCTAGAACACCTTCCTAATGCCGTGACCCTTTAATACAGTTCCTCATGTTGTGGTGACCCAAAGCCATGAAATTATTTTCATTGCTACTTCATAACTGTAATTAAATAGGTGTTTTCCAATGGTCTTAGGCGACCCCCATGAAAGGGTCATTTGACCCCCAAAGGGGTCCCGACCCACAAGTTGGGAACCACTGTTCTAGAAGTAAATCCCAAATAGGTTAATTATTGGGAATTACTTTCTTTTGTCTTTACTGAGCCAACTGCCAGCTGTGACTATAACATACTTCTTACTATAATTTATTTGGAAACTGGCACATGATTTCTTTGATGTTTATTATTTGATATGCTAATACCCTAAACTGTACTCATGCTTGTTCAGAAGCAGATACACCTTACTTATTTATATTTAATGTTCATTTTAAAAAAATATTGCTATCCCAAATAACTTATAAAATGCAATTTAAAATAGGAAAATATGAAGAAGGAAATATTTCCATATAAGTCTGTTATCCCATGCACAATTACTTGGCAGTTAAGTTTTGTTTAATGCATTGGGACATACCTTGAGTATGGGACATATTGAGTGTGATAATGATTATGGCTCTACCAGATTTAACAGCAAGATGATTAGTGATAATTACTGCTACTACAACAATTATTATTAGGAATGATTGAATACGAAAGACTTTGAAACATGACCAGGCACTGTCTGTATTATGTACAATCAATGATTTAACAGTAATCAGATTTATTGTTTTTAGTTGCTGTTGTTGTTGTTCATGTGCCTTCTAATTAACTCATAGCAATCCTATCATTGTTGTTCCTCCTCATGATTTATTTAGGGGGGGGTTTGTCCTTGGTTTCCTTTGAAGCTGAGAGAGTATGACTTAGAACCATAGAGCTGGAGGAGACCACAAGTCACCCAGTAGATGTCCTTGGCTGAGTAGGGATTCAAAATCTCCTGGAGTTCAACTCTGAAGCCACTGTCTACCCTGCTTTATTTTGCTTTATTTCTATTTTTTCTTAATCTTGTATGGAGCAGGTACTAATATAAAATGTTCAGGCCTCAACATTTCTCTGAAGATGCCAGCCACAGATACTGGTGAAACGTCAGGAATAAACTCTTCTGGAACATTGTAGCCAAGGTTCCGTAGGGGAATTTTATTATGTTGTTATTAGCTCAAATATTGCAAGAGGGGCTGGCTACAAGAGCCCACCGAAATCGCCCTCCCGATATGTATACGGAGTAGACCAGGGTCTCCCAATAAATAGAGCTGAGACAGACTTCTAGAATTAATAACCAATTTATTTATAAGGGGAAAAGCACATACGATTCACTAGCATACACACACACATACAAGGCTCAGGAAAAGCATAGGTTAGCATGGAATAGGATTTTAGGCATCACTGGGGTGATACGTACCAGAATGTAGACTCCCTCCAGGAATCCAAATGGAATATGATGAGGATGGTATGAGGCTCAGCCATTGAATGACTGGCCAGGAGCCAGGAGCCAGGAGCCAGGAGCCAGGTCAGGGTTCAAGGGGACAGAGCTTCCCCCTGAAATCCAGACTGGCCCAGTGAACAGGCAAATCTGATGATATTTATAGGCAAAATCTTGCCTCTGGCAAAGGTGCTTGATGGTGAGAACAAAGGTGTTTAATTACTTGCTTTTCACCTGGATGTCCCTGTCTGATTGTCTTAGTGGTCTTAAGCTGCTCGGACAACAGACCCAAGGAGGGGGCAAGAGCCTCAGGGAAGGCAAATATTTGCTCTTCCTGGTCATATGATAATCCCTTATGCGACTCTCTAGATATGATGATGTGGGTGCCCCTCAGGGGTGTGTGTGCATGTCCTCATGCCTTGCTGGCAATGGTGGACAGGCTATTAGAGTTCATCTAGGGGTCATTAAGGGTTATCATTTATACCAAAATTTATATGAAGCAGCATGGGTAACAACATGGCCACATAGCCTGAAAAACCCACAAAAAGCTATGGATGCTGGCCATGAAAGTCTTTGACTTCACATATCACTGAATTGTTTGCTTTGGAAAGCGAATTCATTCTCATCTCAGCCTGATGCAGCAGCTAAAGCAGCCTTTCCCAACCTAGTGCCTTCCAGATCTCTTTGAACCACAATTCCCATCATCATCTCCTATGGCTGTTTTTTATTGATGAAGATGATGAAAATCAAAGCTCATCGTACCTGGAGGACATCAGTTAGAGATCGCTTAGACTAGAATATTGGACTTGAACACTAGAATATCTGGCCCAGCTCCTTGCCTCAGCTCTAATGTTCCCAAGATTATAATACAGAAGAGTACTGACCTAGAGAGACATTTGGGAAGAGGTAAACTAAATATTTAAATAAACAGGATAGGGACAAAATTGGTTTAGGACACTTTGATGTCAATTATGCCCATCTCAGAGTTGGAGATCATACAGCTGGAGGCTTCATATTCTTCAGAGTCTAGTAGAATTAGACAATGAATTGGAACAAAGGGTACTGTTATATTTATTTCCAACAAGACTCATTGCCAACAATGGTGGGCTTAGGTTTGGCTTCTGTTTAACCAAAAGCATTTTTTTCTAGAGTGGAAGCACTCATTACAAGGATTTTAGCTCAAAGTGTATCTTATCTAGACATGAAGAGAAGTGACTCAAAACAAAGAGAATTATCAGTCTAAAATATATGTCTATAAAAATAACCGATTAGTGGTTAAATACAATCATCTTCCTTATACTTGTCCTGCCAGACCAAATACATGTAAAACCTTAAATGTATGCTCTTAGTAGTGAATGTTATTGCTTGCTAATAATCTTTATCCTAGAGATGATTTTTAATCAGTGTGTTTTATATGTCTGTAAATTATTTTCTTCGTAGGTATAACTGTCACATGTGAGGAGGAAAGAGACATTCTGGGTGAAAAAGGAGCTTGTAAAATGTATCTAACATGTTTTAAGTGGTTTTCCTTTGCCTATGCTTTTAGGTTAGGAGTAAGCAAAGTGTGGCTCCCAGGCTCTTTTTTGTGGTCCCCTCAAGGCCTCCATGGAACAATTTTTATGGCCTCCAAAGGCCATGCCTTTTTGCCTCTTCAAGCCCATTTTAGGCCAAGGAGAGTCTGGTTCCTAAAACATCAAGTGAATAGGACATGAATTCTCCTCACATGTTGCTGTAAAAGTCTCTCCTGAGACTAATGTGGCCACCCCCCAAAACACAGCAAAATTTGTCACCCATACCTTCTAGAGGGTATATGGGGGGAATACTCCCAAAGGTGGTAGTGGGTGTGGATCTTCATAATCTCCTGTGGCCCCAAACATTCCCACAGTTGACCATTTGTTTTTTATGTCGTTGATCAAAGTGTAAAAGCCTAGTTCACACTGAAGCTTGCATTTTGACCATTATGCTAAATATTGTTACACTTAAATACAACTGGTTCTGGTTGGACTTCAGATAATGTTATGTGCACTTACACAGGACTGCAGTGTAATCTGAATTTGTGCATATAGTTGGTCCTCTATAGCCACAGATTCTTTATCCATGGATTCAAACATCCCCAGCTTCAGAACATTTACAATATATATATATATATATATATTCCCAAAAGCAAACCTTGATTCTGCCTTTTTATATGCCATTATATTTAATGGGATGAGCATCCATGGATTTTGGTATCCATGAGATGTCCTGAAACCAAACCCCAGTGGATACCAAGGGGCTCTGTAATAGCCCCCCCCCCCGGTACTATGAACCAAAGACTCCTATTCTTTAGTAGACACTGAAGAAATACAGTATCTGGGAGAGGATCCTTAAAAAATATTTTGACTCTAATGAATATTTTGACCCTCTGAATATTTAATTCAATGAGTCTTACTCCCAGGAAAGAATGACTTAAACTGGAGAGGCCTGTGGAGATCAGTCCAGCCAAATAAACCTAAATACATTTTTCATCGACTCTTAAGCTCTAGTTGCCAACTACATTTTTCATATGCCTCTACATTTATTGTCTTTTAATGACAAAACTAGGGCCTCATTCCCACTATGTTTTAAACTAGTTTGCAAATTGGTTTGAAGTGGTTTAAATGACCCTGGTTTGCACATGAACTGAATCGCTGAAGCGATTCAGAGAGGGGGGCTATGCGCTAGACCCATTTAACCTGCGTCTTTTTGACACTGATTTTTTTCTGTATCTTTTTGGATAAATTGATCCCACACAAATGTGAACCAAAGTCACGAATCAATTCAGTGTCGGTATGAATAAGATACAGATTGGAATTGATTTATTATGATGTGACAAGGGGTCACCGGGTGTGGAAGCGGAAATTAACAACCTGTGTCCTTTCACTCTTCGACCCTCATACAGAAGTACGTAAATGTGATTGCAGTGATGGACAGAGAGAAAACATTCCGCTGAAAACACTTCAAATTGAACCAATTCATTTGCCAATGTGAACTACAAGTGGGTTATTTTGAGAGACTCCCACAGGAAACGGTTTAAATTGAATCGATTCATTCGTCAGTGTGACCACAAGTGGGTTATTTTATTTTATTTTACAGCAAGAAAATGCGATCGGGGCAAATGTAGTGTGAACCACACTCCGCTGCCGAACCGATCCATCGATTCGGATTGCAACGCGATTTATTTGTAAGTGGGAATGAAGCCCAAGTCAATGAATAGTAACACTTAGGCACTTATATAGCATGACCATAAAAATAGTTGAGCAACTATTTTATAAATTTCATGCTCTTCTTTCTCAAACTCAGTGTGTCTTTTATCTTAGCGATATCATGATGTTTATCTTGGTCATACCATTTCATTACTGTCTGACTTGTGCAACTGTTTATTGTTTTTAAGACAATAGCAGCTCAAATGTAAATGTTTCTATTTACCAAGATACATTTTGGAGAGTGATTAGATGGGGAACCACATTTTCCTATAATTCTGATATTTATACTGTTTTCTTCACTATCACCTGAAGTCATTATGTATAAAGATAACTTTCTACTTAAAAATGACATATCTGAACCAGGCTTAAAAGGGACCCCATGCATATAGCTATCTATGTTATGTGTCATGAATGCAACACATTGTTTCGTTTAGTTTCTTGTCTCTTTCCTTTCCTTCTCTATGGCTTTTGTGATTGATAATGATTCCATGTTGTTTTCTAACCACTCACAGGCACTCATACACTTCGTGTAGAGAGTCTGCCTTTTATGGAGATTTTCACACAGGGACAGGATAGGGACAGGATCGTTCCCCTGTCCTTATCCTGTCCTTAACCCGTCCATGACTGCAATGACGCAAAAGACTTTCATATTGTAGCGCCGATCCCATCATTAATCTGTCATTAAAGTGGCATTGTATTAACGCAAACGTCCGTTAATACAAACTTCCATTAATGCAAAATGCCGGCCAATGTCACTTTAATGACAGGTAATGGCAGAATAATGACAGGATCTGTGTGACTACATCTGAAAGCCTTTTCCATGATCGCTGTCATTCATGCGTCCTGGATGGGTAAAGCACGAATCCTGTCTGAAAGTCCTTCCCACAATTGTGGGAACATGATGGGACAGGGATGGGACGTCCCTCGTCTGATAATCTGAAGCAGTGTGAAATTGGAAAACCCCAGTCTATTCTAATTTCTGTATGTGGCATTGATATTCACAAAAATGGACTTAGACCTGGCTAAATCTAGCATGGCTATTTAAGCCTCTAGTCCTGTAAATACCTGGCCATAAGTCTGATTTAACTCCATGAGTTGTTGCACTGAAAAGGTATTGGCTGCTGCATATGAAAAGGATGAAAAAAGGCAAAGAAGAAGAGACTATTAAACAACTGTCCCAAACTGATCCAAAAGTTCCCAGGAAATGAAACATTGGGTTTCCATTATTTGAAACATGGTGATTGTACAGTGTTAATATTTCTCTTCCAAATTCTTTTATTCTTACATTTTTTTTGCCCTGTCAAATATTGGTACTACTGCTAGTACAGACTAGCATTGGTCAAATGGTCATAGATAATCTTGCAAGAAAGAAAGAATGCAGGATAAAAACCAGGGATAGTTATTGGAGTCATTCAAAATCTTTGTAAAAGTTTCTCACTTTGGACTGGTGCAGTTGTTTTCCCAGGGTGAAACAAGCTTCTCTTTGGCACCAATAGAAGTGAAAGATGGAACTCTCTCAGAGCCTAGTTTCAGAATTCAAAGAAGTAGAAAGTCTGTCACCAAATAACATCTAGAATGGTGTCTGGGAGGATGAAGCAAGTGTAGCTGAGTGCCTGGTGTCCACCTTCAAATCCTGAGACACATTTTCCAAGTTGGCATGTCATTTTGAAGTTTCTCCCTAATGCTATAGCCCATGAGGGAATCATGTGGTGGACTGCAACTCCCAGTAACCCTAGCGAGTGTAGCCAGAGAGGAGGGATGCTGAGAGTTGCCGCTCAACAGCATACAGTATGCCACATGATTTCCACCCATGTGTTACAAAGATCATTATTATTTTTAAATTAAATGTTAAACTGATTTTCAAATATAATTCCCTAGACCCTGAACCTGTCCTTGACTACTGTTACTGTAAATAGAGAAAGAAGGCAGGCAGGTTGGGAAAGCTAGGAAATACCTCCCCTCACATTTAATCTAATTGAGTCTTTCTGATAAGCCAGACTGGAAAACTCATCCAAGATAAAGTCCCACATGACTGGTGTTCTCCCATTTGAAATTCTGGCATTCAGCAGCAGTATTTTCAACAATGGTAAGGGGTCTATTGATCCCATTGTCAAGAATTCATGTATCCTTACCAAAAGGTAAAACAGGGCGGTTTACAGACCACCCCTTTGGGGCGGCCTGTACCTGCCCCTTTCCTCGACGGATCGGGGCCTCAGCTGCCACAGCGGCAGCCCCGAGGCCCCGATCCTCCACTTTTCAAAGCCGCTTCCCCGCGGCCTGGAAACGGGGTGTCCTTGGGGCTTAAAGCCCCAAGGACACCCCGACAGCGGCGGGGAAAAGGAGAAAGGGGCCACTTGGCCCCTTTCTATTTTGTGTTGCTGGCACAGCCATGTAAAGGCTGTGCCAGTGACACAAACCCAGGAAGGAGCTCCAAAATGGAGCTCCTTCCGGCGCCGCGAAAAGGGCGCCACACGCGTTCTTCCATGGCGCCAGGATGTCACGTCCGCGCCGCTCCGTTTGGAGGCAGCGCAGCTGTAATGTAATGGCGGTGCCTATGTGGATAGGGCGCCGCCATTTTGTACGTACTCTGTACGTACTAGGGTTGGGGGTGTCTAGTAACCCTAGTACGTACAGGGTGCATATGAAACTGTCCATCTGGAGAGGGCCCATGTTACAGCAAGATACTTTTTTCCAGATACCAAACAAATAAATTGTTTTTAGACAATGAATTTGAAAACTCTAGGTCTGTTTCAAAGTTGCCCATTTTAAACAAACTGAAGACTGGGTGAAGGGTAACTATGGTTGGGTCAGGGACCAGTTTTCTAATGTTAAACAGCACTAGTAGGTTTGCAAACATTACAGGTGAACTGCCACTCCTGGAGGCAGTTCACTTTTTTGTTTCTGTCCATGAATAGAATCAGGAGGGTTGGGGAGTCAGGAGGGTTGAGGGGAGCTAAAAACAGATTTGGAAGACTGCCATTTGCCAACTTTTCTCTCTGTGTGGTTTTGGGCCCAACAATGGAAAGGAAACACTTAGGAGTTCTCATTCATCTTTTACAAGAGGCACCAATGAAATGTAACCTGTTAGATTTTCTGGTCCTCTCAGCAGTCTTTCTGTGTTGATAGAAAAAGGATGGAGTTGCAGGAGTCTGTTACCTGCTGCGTGACTAATTTCAAAGGTTGCTGTTACTGTTCCATACTATCAGAGCCATTGTGTAGGCCAACCACAGGATTTTATCTTCCTGCCAAGACTTTAAAAATATATAGATGTGTTTGGTGTGGTCATGGATGACATCTCACTCTGAACCATCTGGCAGTATTTTGATGACACCGTGCTCTGTATTTATCAGATTGAGGAACAGCTGTTAGCTCATATCTCTAGTGTCTGGTGAATTCTGTTGTTGGCTAAATGAGGGAGGACAGACTGAAGCTGAATTCATATAAATTGAAATGTTGATGGTTGTGGGACTGTGTTACCTGGGGACAGTGGGATATCCTGTACTGAACAGGGTCACTGTGACCATTAATGGACAGGTCCATTGCTGGTGTACTCCTGGAAAACCCTTTGCTATTTGATACTTAGGTTCCAACTCTGGCAAGAAATGAGTTTATGATTCTGGAGACAGGGATGTAGCCGGGGGGGGGGGGGGGTTCTTGGGTCCGGACCCCCCTTCCATTTGAAAAATGAATGGTGTGTGCTGCTGCGCCGCTGCACCCAAGCCCCATTATAATGGTGGCACTTAGTCTGGACTTCCTAAAATCCCCCCTTCCTAAAATCCTAGCTACGTCCCTGCTGGAGATCAAGGTTAAATTCCTCACTCACCCATGGAAACCCACTGGATGACATTGGCTGAGTCACACACCTCACTTATTGGGAATGATAATTCATCTTTCTGTCTAGGTCATCTCAGACAATCTGGGATCCTAAACTCAGTATGAGGGCATAACAGCATCACAATGTTAAGCTCACAGTTCTGTGTTCTGCTGTGCTGTGCAGCCAATCATATTTACTCATGATGTCACAAAACTGGTTCAGAATAAAACAAATCTTTTTGCTCTCACTTTGAATGGGCAAATACTTTAGCCCATGTTTGTACACCACACTTTAAAAATGCACCTTTTGAAGCTTGCAAAAGCTCAGGCATAATCAGTACATGTGCACTGAAATAGGAAAAATCAGATTAAGGTATAAATGTAAGTTAAATGCAGTGCCACCTAAGATTATTCCATTGTCATTTTTAATGGCAATATTAAAGTTGATTCAGAATAATAACGGGAGGAAATAGACCAAACATCAGAAAACATATGAAGGAAATATTTATAGTTTAAGTACTGTATTATGTTCACTGTTCTAGAAAAGAAGCTTTAAATTCACTTTCTGTGCCTCAAAGTAGACTAATTAGGACAGTCCCATCTCAGCATGGTCACAGCTTTATATTCAGGAACGAAGTCTTAAAATATAGCAGTGAAAATGCAAAAAATAATGTTTAGCATTATTTAGACAGAAAAGATTGAGCATTCAAAACACTTTGCATTATCCAGTAATTCTTACAACACTCCTGTGAGGCAGGTCTACAGGGTAGAGAAATGAACCATGGGTTTTGTGGTTTGGTGTCCTAGCAACTAAAATTACAGTAGGCTTGCATAGGTGCAGTTCAAACAGCAAAGACATACAGGACATAATGTATGTTAAAAAGGGTTGCAGTGCTAGTATGGTTTTGCCTGTTTAAGCTGCACTTCAGTTCTAAAATGTTAACTCTTCTTCCAACCTTGCACAGCAATCAAGACAGTTCATGGGAACTCCAAAGCAGTAAGAGGATAACACTACAGCTGTCTAGTCATATTATAATAATATTTCCCAGTGCATGGCAGTCACCTGATTAATTCTTCAAGAATTATTGGCATTTTCATTGTGCAGCCCTTGCTTTTATTGAAGCCAATAACAAGAGTTCTCAGTGCTTTAAATTAGGCAGAGCTGCAGCCCTAGTATTATTTCTGGCCTTGTTTAAGCTTGTGCCAGAACTTCTCTATCAACATATTGAAAAACGGTTATAAACATTTCACCAGAAAATGAAATAGGCCTCCATACTGGTTTGGCATAGGGGCAAAAGCAATTTTATAGAGTATAGTTATAGGATGTAAGTGAATAAAGAAACATGTTTAACCTAGACAAAAAGGAAGCCTACATGATTGACTTTAAAACACCAAATTGCCTTATGATGCTTGCATTTCTTTTACTCATTTTTCACAGTATTTTGCTGTACTTTCATTACTAAAAGTGTGGGAAGAGTGCTTCAGGGCATAAGCAAGAGTTTGTGTTTTGATGAAGGATTAATTGAAGCTTGTCAAAAATAACAGTCTGAACATAATTTTTTTCAACAATGTGGCATTTCAAATAATGTACAGTTTCTAAATTTGTAACAGTTCTGACACTGACCAGGCCAGTGATAGGGTGGACTTAGAAGGAAAGACCCCCCCATTAACACACATATGTGGGAAAGTACTGGAGTTGAAATGACTACAGCTTTACTAGTGACAGATTTTAAAGCATATAAGATTTTAAAGCATCTCCCCATATGATCCGCCCCGCACACTTAGAACATCTGGTAAAAATTTATTGGAAACACCATCTTCCAAATATGTTTCTTCATCTCAAAAGGCCTTTACAATAATGGCCCCGAGGTTGTAGAATAGTCTTCCTGATGAGCTCCGTCTCACAACCCCCTTGGAAACATTTAAAAAGAGACTTAAAACCGTGCTCTTTCACCAAGCCCCCCCCCCCCCCGAGGAGTGATAACCAATCTGCCTGTCTGACAACGATATTCTCCCCTTGCCCCTGGATGTCTGATGGTTTGATAAGCTATTGATGTTATATTTATTCTTCGTATTTTATAAGATTGTTGTATGTACAGTGGACCCTTGTTATACGCTGGAGTTTGGTTCCAAGATCTCCCGTGTATAACAAAATCCGTGTATGCTCAAGTCCCATTACATATAATGACATAGCAAAATGGTGTCCCTTATAAAAAATGGAAAATCAAGGTAAATTTATACTTTTTTGGAACATTTTCAAACCGTGTATGCTTAAATCCGTGTATAAGAAGGGCCGACTGTATTCTGATTTTAGTAGCCTGTAACCCCGCTTCAATCCATCGGGAGAGGCAGGGAAATACAAATAAAATATTATTATTATTATTATTATTATTATTACATAGATATTAGGATAGGATGACGTGCCTACCACCTCATGACCCATGAGTTGACAGTAACTGGGATTCATACAGGCATAAGCCATTGTATGATTCCTGCTGCCATCTGAGGTTTGATTTCCTGACTTGGGGCTTCCCAAAACGCTTTAACCCCCAAGATCCCAAGGAGACCCCCAAAGTGTGGAACTGGCACACAGGCCTCAGTCTCCCCACCTCAGCTCAGTGCCCAAACTGCCACCTGAAGATTGTGGCAAATATAAAGTGTCCACACACCAAAATCAGTAACCCATAACAATGCTAGCATCTGTGTGTATGACTTGAGGGAGGCAGGGTGGGGAAGCCTATTGAAGAAGGCTGGAGTCCCAACCAAAGAATCACATGTATGCTCTGTAGGTGGGCTGAAGTGGAGACTATCCTTTCCAGCATCTGCACTGAGGAGCTCTTCTGGCAGCAAGCCAACCAGCCTTCAAATTTCTTGGTCTTTCCCTCCATCTGAAGAAACCTGTGGGTCACTCAACCTCCTCCTTGTTGTTCACATGTATGGGTGTCCAGTTCTGGCTCCAGCAGAAGTGACAATGATCACCAGGCTCTCACAGGAAGTTGTTTGTTCAGCAAAGTGGTGGCGATAGTGGCTCCAAAGAGGATCCATCCCCTTCCCTACACTGCTCAGCATATAGTAAGGGAGATGGTGCCATGTTTGCTGTCTGGACATTTGGATCGGGCTGAATCAGACCTGAATGAACTGTCCAAACAGCCAAGAGACCTGGAGGCATATTAGAGTTTCCTGGAAACCCCAGAGCAAACTGTGGGTGCTCTTAAACAGGATTAATGGCTTAAAACACAGTTTTACTTTGGATATGGCTGTATGTCATATGGACAGAATGCAGCAAGACCAGGGTGAGTAAGGTATACCCTTAGTGTAGACATGGCCCCAATTGTTTTAGTGACAAAAATTTTCGTAGGTGGCATCATTTTAGGCTTCAGGAACTGGGTGAGTGTCTTTTTTTCCATTCTAAGCTTTGGCATCCAGCTATGAGGTTAAAGTTTTGGTTAGGACTGGTGGTTGGCAGCCTAGCAGTATTCTGAGAAAAGGAAACCTCATAATTTAAACTTGTAAATAAAGTAATTATGCTCAGTTCTGGAGCTAATTTTCTATATTTCAAAAAGGGAAACTTGTAAGGAACATGCTTAGAATAAGCATATTGATTTTATGAATTTATAAGCACTGTTACTAATGAAAGAAATCTGAGTTTATTACCGTCAAATCTGCAAACGAGACAGTGTTTTCAAGAAAAAAATTATTTGTTTTTAAAATTACTTTAAATTAATCTTAAGAGAGGCATCCCAGATACAGAACAAAATGTGCTTTCAGCAGTAACATTTGCATTTTGTATTTTTTGCAGGCATGTATACTAAAATACGTTTGACGTCTAAAAATGTGCCGACAGATTGGATACTTTTTTTGGTTGAGCAGAATGTGTTAAATTTAACCAATCAATCATCTGGCTATAACAGTTCTAGTATTTATATATTTCAGTATTTTCATGTAACAAACTGTGATATTAGGCAGTTTTTCACACAAGACACATTTTAAAAGTGTGTCAGTTACAAGCTAAGATAGGTCCTTCTTGCTGCTGTCAAACAGTCATGATTATGGATTTAAATCTGTACCCTTTTATGATAAATTGGAGAACAACTCTACCCATTAAAATTAGAAGAAACTGATTGTTCTGGAGTAGCCAGATACATAAAATAAAACAAGTATTTCTTGCAATGTAACATCACCTCTTACTAGGGAATAACAGCTGCCCTTATTATTTCATGAATTCTGTTCCTGGGATTCGTAATAGTTATGGCATTGCTACTAATAACTGTCCGGTCCCACCTTGTGGAGATTTGCTTATATAGATAATATATGGAAACTGGTAAGAATTTGTGAGCACTTTATCCACTGGTTTTTTTGTACAGTGGGCAATCTATGTTATTTCACTAAATTTGTCTGCATATTACAGAAGTGTTTTAATCACAGGAAAAAGAATTAGAGCTGGTGGACTTCATTTAGGCATGTGGGACATGCAACTGAAATTGCGCTCTTTCTTGGAATGCTCTGCTGGGGCTGCAGGGTTTATATCCATGGACTCCTATACTAAGATCGCTATTTTTCAACTCTCCTGTTCCAAAATGTGTTTATTTGAACAACATATAATAAGTAGATGGAATTCGTATATGATATGGTAACAGCCATATCTAAGATAGCTTCAACAAATTATTAATGGCAAAGGTAGGCTTATTAGTGACAAAATAATGATAGCTAAGTTTAACATTTAATGTAAATATGTAGATCAGGGTAACTTTGTCTTTCCAGATGTTTTCAGATTGCAAGCCCATAATCTCTCACCATTGACTACAGTGACAGGAGTTGTTAGCCATAACCATCTGGAGGATCACATTTTTCCTCCCTTGCTGGGTGACTTCCAATACCTGTTGCCCACAAACACACAAACAAAAATAGGGTGGACCCAGCACTTTATTACCTACTTTGTAACACTCTAGAGACATTTTGTTAGTTGCAGTTGGAAGCAGAATACTGTTTTCGTGCGGCCAGGATCCTATGATTCTGTAGATTTACTCTTAATTCTAGAGAGACAGACTTGGAAGCATGAGGATCTTCAGATGCTTATGGAAAAATAAAAAGGGATTTCAGTGGTGAGTTAATAGCTATAAGTATTTCAGGCTGTTTCTCAAAACTTCCATAAGAAAATCTAATTATGAAAAAAAAGGAAAAGATATACAATATGTTTCATAGTTTCTATAAGTTGTAAACCTAAGTGGGTTTTGTTGTGCAGTTATTATGGTTTTTAAAAATGGCACGTGTTCTATGCATATCTAATCATATCTGACTTCATATAATAGATTCCATTGGTCCTCTAGTAAAATCAACTCCTATACATTCATAGCTTTTGATTTTTTTTTACCAAGCATTGGGAGTGTCATCCCACTTAGGTTGCGGTTCTATACCCACTTATCTTACTGAAGTCAATGGGACTTACTACTTCAAAACATATGTGTGCAAAACTGCACTGAAAGTAATCAGAGATCAGTATTGCATGAGAATGGTTATTGCTTGAAATAAATCTTTCTGTTTTACAAAAGTAATGAGTGCTGATTATAGTCTGTGAGGAGCACAGCTGTTCCTGTTGGTACTCTGTATATCAATGATTCCCAAATGTTGGTGCTCCAGGTATTTTGGACTTCAACTTCCAGAAGCCTCAGACAACTTAGACATCAGTCAGGAGTTCTGGGAGCTGAAGTCCAAAACATCTGCAGGAGCAAAGTTTGGGGACTACTGCTGTATTTTTTAGTATTTTTTGATATATTTACTTATATACTGACACTGACACTTATATACTGACAATTTTTCATTGTCATGCTGCATGTTGCAACAGGTTGACAAACAGCTCCAATCGATTATTAATTATCATGTATTATATAATATATATGAGTGTTTATGCACTTTCATAACACATTGTCACGAGAGAGAGTGTGTGGTGTAGTGGAATCAGACTGTGATTCTGGAACCAGGGTTCAAATCTCAGCTTGGCCATGTAAACCCACTAGTTGACCTTAGGTAAGTCACAGTCTCTAAGCCTCAGATGATGGCAGTGGCAATCCCTACTGAGGAAACTTGCCAAGAAAACCCCATGAAAGATTTGCCTTAGAGTCGCTATAAGTAAGGCATGACTTGAAAGCACACAACAACCACAGCAACAATGCACTATCATGAGACAAAGGCAATAAGTTGGTGAACCAAGAGGGGCATATAGCTATTTGAGATAGTTTTAGAAAATCTTCTGATATTTTTTTCTTTTTCATTGAGAGTTTTCAGCAGACGAAATTCAGGAAATGAGCTGGGATTTGTAAAATAAAGATATGTTCATTTTAATTTGATAAAATATTCTGTTATGTCTGTTCTTGGTATAATACTTTTGTGGGAACCAGAAACACCAACTAAGCAGGAGGCAGGGAGGACCACACAAGGAGGACCTCAGCACAAATCAGCCCACCTCTTGCTAACCTGCTAGGGAAAGATCCATGGGATGTCAGAAACTGGCATATAGAAATAAGGCACTGTGTAATTCCCATTGCCACCTAGGAAGTCAGGCAATACTAAAGTCTAGTGATTTCGGTGGGAATGTTACTTGGTATATCCATGTCAGAGAAAAATATATGCAACCTTTGTCAGCGAGGATTGTGAGATCCCTCCCCTCTACTGAATGGCAATAAATTAAAATTTGAAATTTTAGACTTCTTTTCCAGATGTTAGAATTGGTGTGAATGTGTTTCCTTCCATACCTCCCACCCATGTCTCATAATGATTTCAGAATTTACATAGATACTTGATCTTCTCTTCTGGGTTGATCACTACACTTAGATAGGCCTGTGCCCATTTAACTGGGAGAAAACCCCATTGAACTCAGTAGAATATATTTCTGAGAACAGTAGATATAGGTAGAATTGTATTGTTGGAAACTGCTACTATAGCTTGCTGTAGTAACATGCTATTCTGTATTTGTGGCTTGGCGCAAGGCCATAGTTCAGTTCTTGAGACAGGAATTGAACAGGCTCAGACCTGAAATATCATTACTGTATAATGAAAGTTTTAAGCAATGAATGTTTTAATATTTTACAAATGGTATTTCCTCTTACTGAGACAAAAGTTGCCATTTGGTGAAACTTAACGGGGTCTCATCTATGCTTCTTATCCATAATGCTCCTAAAGAAGAGATTTTATTTTTCAACATATAAAGCCAGTTCTGCTGACATGGGAGAAGATTGGATGGAGAGCAAACCAGTAGACTTAGAGGGCTACTGTGAAGACTGTGAATGTGGAATGTTTGCCAAGGTGGACATCCACCAGTATTAATGAATCATTAACTTGTAATAAGACATAGAAGAGAAGGGGCATAGGTTTTCCAGTGCTGGAAAAGTGAAACAAATCTACCTCAGAACGTGTTAATTTTAGATGCTACAATACCATGATGTATGTACAGAACACATTTCAGACCATGGCAGGTGAATGCCTTGTTTTGCTATGCCATCTAGGTTTCTGCTGCATTTTGCTTTCTCTTATCTGGCTCACCTGGCTTTTTATAACAGTCTGGTTGTTTACAGTCCATAGGGACCTCCTTGTATATAACATAGGCACTGTAAAAGCAGAGAATGCAAGGTAGAGAAGCGTAGTACCTACCAGTGCCAAGTAATCTGCATGGAAATTAACTAATTGAAAAAACATTTTAATAGAGATCATGTTTTTCACTCTTATCGCAAACAGTTAATACTCATATAATCATAGAGCTGGAAGAAAACACAAGGGCTGTCCAGTCCAAGCCCCTACCATGCAGGAATACACAGGCAAAGCACTACTGGCAGATGGCCATCCAGCCTCTGTTTAAAAACCTCCAAGAAAGAGACTTCAGTACACTCTGAAGCAGCTTATTTCACTGTTGAACAGCTCTTATTATATAAATATTCTTCTTTATAGGAATTATAAAATCATTCTTTATTTCTGCTTTCCTCTTTGCTGTGTGTATATGGTTACTTTCAGGGTTAGCCTCTGGTCTAAGCAAGGGGATGCCTAACCCCTCAAAAGGCAGGCCAAGGTACCTTTCTTGCTCTTTCCACAACCCACTGGTTGCTACTTACAGAGATCTGCAGGTTTTTAATGTGAACATTAAACAAATCCATTTCTAACATGGATAACTTTCCTTTTTCTGTATGTCTGTGTTATTAATGTCTTTACCGAAGATACCTTGACAAAGGAACTTCACCACAGAAATTGCATTGACTTTAAAAGATTATCTTCCCAAATTGTTTTTACAACTTGTGTGTATTCACTTAAACAGTAATAGAATAACACAGCTAAGGTAGTGGTGGCATCAGCATGTTAAAGTTACTTTAGTACTGGAAACTATTCAGTACGTCAAAATTCATAAGATCTATAAGGTATATTGTATTATAATGGCAATGTATATTTTTTTTAAAAAAATGAAGGTTGAATTCTGTCTTTCAGTTAATTCTATACAATACGTGTATGCTATTCAGGGCAAAGAGACAATAGGCTCAGTACTAGAAATCACACAAATGTAGAAAAAACAATGAAGTTGCCAAGCCAGCTTCCACCTCATGACAGGTCTGTTCATGTGAAGTCAACCATTTAGTTCCTTCTTATTTTGTTCCAACTGATACTTTGGGAGCACACATATTGGAGTCTCCTTCTTTGGAGGTGTTTAATCAGAGGCTGGATTTTGTGCTAAAGTAAATTTATTTGTTCTCTGCCAAGATTTTTCCCATTTCTCTATCTCTGTATTATGTTGGAAAAGTTGACTCCATTTAATCATTAAGTGCTTTAAGCTTTCTTGTTCTAGTTCTCTTTTTAACAATAGTTTGTAGAATTTCGTGATCATCTTTTTCTTTCCACTTTCAAACAATATTTTATCTAGTTCATTTTTTACTTTTTCTATTCCTTCTATTTTAAGGTCCAGTTTTGATCTCTCTTCTAATTGTTTATATATGTGAACCAATCTAATTTTACACCCTCTTTCTCTAATCTTTCTCTTGATTT
Source organism: Sceloporus undulatus (assembly GCF_019175285.1). Classification (NCBI taxonomy): domain Eukaryota; kingdom Metazoa; phylum Chordata; class Lepidosauria; order Squamata; family Phrynosomatidae; genus Sceloporus; species Sceloporus undulatus. The sequence continues at coordinate 112,486,336 of NC_056522.1, read as the reverse complement.
CAAGATTGTTCCATTTTCATTCTCTAATACTTGTTCATACGTTATCCACTGGTGTCCTAAGCTTTTAAATCTACCAAAATGGGCTTCCTACAAAGAGGCCCAAAGTGGTATTTTATTATAGAACATCTTTTTACACTGTGACCAGATTTTTAACAAACCTCTTCTAATACAGTGGTTGTTGAACTCCCTGTTTTATTTCAGCTTCCCATATAGCAAATATGCATGCCATATATGCATGCAAATATGCATCCCAGTTTATTATATTGTCAAATAGGATAGAAATTGGGAATATATTATCTATTCTACAGAACACAATAGATTCCAATATTTCAGTCTCTGTAACTGATTCTGAACATTAGCAGTAAAACTCCTTAGAATTTATAAATAAGGTTAAAGGCTTCAGTTGTGTGTACATTTCTCTGGAAGTAAGCCTCAGCTTTCTTCTATTCACATGGACCTTTTCTGGGCTCTATGGGGCTAATTGAATATTACAAACAAAACTACACTTTAAATCTTAATTTATATTTGGAACTTTGGGGACAGTGTGTATGTGTCAGATTCATGTTTAATCAATACTGCTTTTAACCAGCAATATCAATTCAACATGAATCTGACACATAAACACTGTCCCCAAAGTTCCATGAATCTTATTAGTACAGGACTTCACTTTTCTGCTTGTGGTGTTCAGTATTTCTGCATCATTTGGTGCAGCCTTAAACCCCCTATTAAAAAGAAAATATACCACTCCTTAACCTTAGCAACTGCAATTCTTCTCCACTTTTCTTCTGCTCATTCCTAACTCAACCAAGAAATACAAACCCTTTCTTAGGGTTTTGCCACTTACTAGGTCATTTGTTTTATACAAGCTTGCATAAAATTGTGATGTACATGGACTTAATTTTGCATTAAATTCCATCATTGTAAATGGGATGTTGTTTTGTGCCTTCAAGTCACTTCTGACTTATGACCCTAAGGTGAACGTGTTATGTGGTTTTCTTGGCAAGATTAATTCAGGGCAATTTGCCATTACATTCCTCTAAAGTTGAGAGAGTGTGACTTGCTCAAGGTCACCCAGTGGGTTTCCATGGCTGAGCAGGGCTTTATCTCTGGTCTCCAGAGTCCTAGTCCAGTGCTCGAACCACTACATCATACTGGCTCTCAGTAAATGGGATGTTTGTTGTTGTTTTGCATCTTCAAAACTGGCCCCATGCCAGTGCAGACAGGACCTTGGTGTGTCATATTGGGACAATATGGCTAGATGTGTATAAGAGTTATACAATAGGGGTGTTACATAGCTTCTGTTGCGTATAAAAACAGCATTCACAGCATCTCTTGTGAATACAGAACAGATGCAAGCTTTGTCATGAATGCTTTAGAAATAAAGTGAAATCAACAAAAAAAAGAAGCATACAGACTTATTCCTCTGAATGTAGGTGTAAGTTTAGTTTATTTTTAGTTTTTTTGTGGGTTTTTTGGGCTATGAGGCTGTGTTGTAGAAGAGTTTATTCCTGACATTTTGCCAGCAGCTGTGGCTGACATCTTCAGAGAATGCTGGCATGGAAGAGAGTGGGGTATATATACTGTTGGTTGACAGGAGGTGATTTGTATGTTAATTTGTGTATTGTTCTGTTGTTGAGTGGCAAGGCCTACAGCGCGTCCATTTACTTAATGATCCGTTGTCTGCTGGAAATCCCACTCACCCTGAGTGGTTTTCATTTGCATTTCCTGGGTCTTGAATTTGGTGTTTTCAGGACTGGTAGCCAAAATCTGTTTACTTTCAGAGTTTCTTCTTTCCTGTTGAAATTGTCCAGGTGTTTATGGATTTCAATGGCTTCCCTGTGCATTCTGAATTTCAGTGTTTTCAAATAGAATTTTATGCTCAGGATGGTTTATAATGTGTTCTGCTACCACTGATTTTTCTGGCTGACCCAGTCTGTAGTGTTTCTCGTGTTCCTTGATTTGTGTTTGTACACTGTGTTTGGTGGTCCCTATGTAGACTTGTCCACAGCTCCTGCGACCATGAGAGGGACTCTCCTGTTCTTTGCTGAGTGCAGCATTTGCTGGATTTTCTTGGTTGGTTTGTAGATGGTCTGGAGGTTGTGTTTCCTCACCAGTTTCCCTATTCTGTCTGTGACTCCTTTGATGTATGGTAAAAATACCTTCCTTTTGGGTGGTTGCTTGTCTTCACTCCTCTGGATTTTTCTGGATCTGGCAGCCCTTCTGATGTCTGAGCTGGAGTAACCATTAGCCTGTAGAGCTAGAACATGGCCTCATAGTCTGAAAAACCCACAAAAATCTATGGATGCTGGCTATGAAAGCCTTCGACTTCACATAATTTTATTTTGTTTTTGAAAGATGGAAATGAACCTAATTTTTGCTGTCAGTAGCAGTCAGACTAGTTCCTTTTCCACTTAGCTCTTTTTTTTGTTTGTTCAGTCTTCTCCTCTATCTGCTTTCCATCTCTCTGTGACAGATTTGCTGCCTTTACTCTCAGCTGCCTGTTCAAGAGTGCTAAACCTGAGCAGTGTAGAAAGATAAATGGAGTTTGATATGCAAGTGGAGATCCATGCAGAGAGCCTTCTTCTCTGTTGACTGGTGAAAGTGTGTTTTCTGTATTCATTTCTCTTCTCTACTTATTATAGGACATATGTAATGATGTGACCTGTCTGAACCTAAGCCTTCTTCACAAGTTTGAGGACCCTAGAGATTGTGTCATGTATTAGATCGAGGTCTATCTTCCTCCTTAATCCTCTGGTTAATGGAAGAAGACATGTCTATATTTTTGAAGCCTGTTCCTTTCCTGTGTGCTACACCTGTCTAGTTTCGTCCTGTTCAGTTCCTGTGTTACGGAGATCCTTCTCTCTACAACTAGATGCCTAAGAAAGGTTTTCAGACTTTTTTTTTTAAAAGCAGACTTTGGAGAAATAACTTTAGCGATGCATTTTTCATCAGAGGAAATGAATGGCAAGCCCCTCTGAACAAATCTTGCCAAGAAAGCCCTGTTGTTGGTTCATCTTAGGGTTGCCATAAGTTGAAAATGACTTGAAGACACACAACATCTGCAAATGTTGTGGGTCTTTCCAGAAGAGAAAGGAAAAAAATGTTTAGGTTCACTTCTTAGTTTAGTATCTATTTATGCACAAGATAATTGTCAATGAAGATGAACAACCCCAGTTTTAGACTGTAAATATAATGAGGTATTCAGCAATTACATGCATGGCCTGTTGAATATAGCTGCAGGTAAGCACTTTGAAATGTAATTTGACTAAGAGTTGAGTATGTGTGTGAAAATATTCAACTTTCACTGGAATAGGTCCTAAATTTCAGCAAATTTTCTAAAATTCTACAATATGCTGCATGGAGAAGATAACAAAGCTTTATATTAAAAGGACCAATTCAGGTTAATACTTTTATTATTTGATAAATTGTCATCACATGCCCTAGGATTTCATGCTGAGCCATGGTTGCCAAATATTCCATTGACCCTAGTAGACAGTTTTCATATTACAGGTAGCAATATGACTGATGAGGAGCAAGAATGAAGTTGACATAGGCTATGTCCGTGCGGATGAAAAGAAACAAGTCATTTTGTGTACTGACCTGTTTAGATGACACACTGGGCCAAAACAAGTGAAACACAGATCCAGTGATTCTCTGGAGTAAAAAGAGTCATTGTTTTTTGTGAGTTTTTTGGGCTGTGTGGCCATGTTCTAGAACATGGCCACATAGACCGAAAAACCCACAAACTATGGATGCCAGCCATGAAAGCCTTCGACTTCACAAAAAGAGTCATTGTTTGCTCGGGAAAAGGCTAGAAACTCAGGAGAATCCCCTGAGTGTGGGGACTGCATGCCATTATAGGGATGGGAGAAGGAGCATTGATGCAGATGGGCTGTAGAAGTCAAGAGGTACTCTGTGCTGGAGAAGCCCCTGACTTCTTCCCACCTGACAATTCCAACTCTTGCTATAGCACTGTCATTTCAAGTTCCAACTGTACGATTCTATGATTCTATGTGTAATTTTTGGTCCCATTCCCCCCCCCCCAGTGTGCTGTACTGTATCTTCCCTTCCTAGCAGCTGCTCAAGATGTCATGCCTTGGCAAATTCCATATGTACATAGAAGTACAGCCAGTGAATTACTATTACTTCTTTGTTCTAGACTGGAAGGCTCTGTGGCCAGTTGGGCTCATTACAACTTGCAATCAGAGAGTATGGTGCTGTTGGCTTGCAGCTCCATCAAAGGGACGACCTGAAGCCCGATTTTCCAGGCAAAACAGTGTGGACAAATCAATGCCATGTTGCCTCTGAATGCAAATATATCTAAAATGTGCAGTACACCACACGAAGCTATCAGGGCAATGAACCCTGGCCCTGTGCAGCACAAATGAGTAGGCACTGACACACTATCTATGTAATAGCTGAGTCAACAAATTATGATAATCCCAGAGACTATTACTAGTGGGGAAGCAACCAGAGTCACAACAAGAGGTGTCACTGGTACTGCTTGGGTAATCATGGACAGGTTTGTGTGTGTATGGAGGTGTTAGCTAGGAAACTACACTACTGGAAATTGCAGAGATGGAGCACAGCAGGTCTTTCCAGTACATTGTGTGTGGCCTTCTGACAGCTTTTCCCCACTGTATGCAGATCATGTATGTCCTGGAGAGCTCTCGGGACTGTTTGTTGTGTTTCACCATCATTAGCTGTTAATTGATGAAAGAACCTGCTTTGAAATAGTACACAGATACTTAACTCTGTGTCATAGATACAATGACTACATTGGCTTCACTGGTATTTCCTGCAGTGAATGTGTAAAATATGAAGATGCATATATAGTCTTTCCATCAGTTTAGTGAATATGACCTACATAGCTGCACCAGCAGAGATTCTGGTGCATGTCTGTGTTTTTTTAAGAGCAAACACCTGTCCTTTACAGCTCATGGGCCACTATACTGCCCATACTCACACTGAGAATCAAAGCAAGTCTAAGTATCCACGGCCTTGTTTACAAATATGTTCCTTTCTGAGACATAGCCATGTTAGTTGGGAAGATCAGTATGCAAAGGGATCTAGTAGCAGCACCTTTGAGACTAACTGTGTGGAAGAAGTTGCAGCATAAGATTTGATAGACATGGTCATTCCATGTATCTGAAGAAGACCAAGACTGCGAAAGCTTGTACTATAACTTCTGCACATTTAGTCTCAAAGGTGCTAAAAGATCCCTTTGCATACTGATTTTCCTTTCTGTTTATCTCTGTGGTGCCAGGAATATGTTCATTCCTCTGTTCACACAACATGACTTGCCAAATTATTGAGATTAAACCACCTCAAGGTACAGCACTATGACATGACATTTTAAAGCAATTTATCATTCTATCTTCAGATTTTATTTTTTAATAACATCTGTGTTCTGTTTTGAAACTTTGAAAATATTCATTCTGATATCAAGACAAGAAGCTCTGTTGAATTAAATAGGAATAACTCTAAAGGAGAAATTTGCAGATCAAGACTAGAATATTGAAAAACAGGAAAAGGGAAATCAGTGGCTCTGTTCACACATAAGGATAACACATAAAGTTAAGAGCTGGAGTAGGAAGGTTTATTCATAATGATAAGGCAGATTGACTCGCTAGTCCTGGTTTATTGTGAACAAGTAGCATGTTGGTACATGCAGCCCCTTTGTTCATCATTTTGAGCAGGTAAACATTTAACAAGGCAGCATTTGCTTACTGTGGCATCTAAATCCAGATTGTTGCTACCTTAAAAACAGGGTTTGGTGGCAAGAAATCAGGAGCCTGGAGTTTGGATGTCACAAGTGAATGCTTCCTTGTTTTACCTGATCATGTAAAAGGGGTAGGAGATAACATGGGGCATGAACCAGCATGATCCCCATTCCTAGCAAACCAGAATAAGTCAGACAGTCTGATTTATCATTCTGTGTGAATAAGGTCTTTGTTTGTCATTCAGCTAAACAAGATGTATTCTTCACAGTGCAAGTAATAAATTGTGGGAGGGGAAAATTCTACAAGAAATTGTCATCTTCATATGTAGCACCTAGTTAAATAGGCTGTTTAGTTACACATTAGAGCATTTGCTGTAAACAAGTCAAAATTAGACAAGTACAATTCTGGACCTTCCAAATGTAGCATTGCTCAGTTTTTTCTACACAATATCTACTATATATACTCATATATAAGTCTAGAAATTTAGGTCAAAAAATTGACCCAAAAAACCTAGGTTGACTTATCCACAAGTGAATTGTTAAAAAATGGAACCATCCCCTAGTGAAAGGCAAGAGTATTATCTGCCCTGGAATCACTGAAACCCCTTTATTTTCTCAATCATCTAGCCTTTAGTATGAGCACAAACAATTATGCCTGCTGAAATTTTGTAAGTTCTTTGGCATTGTTTTCCTTTACTTCATCCTTTACATCCTTTGTTAGATGCCCCTAAGTTTTACCCTCAACTTATCCATGGGTCATATCAAAATCCATAATTTTGGTCTCAAAACCTGCCCTTGACTTATACATGAGGTCGACTTATAGTCGAGAATATACGGTATTCTTTCTATTTCTCAGCAGACTGGCATGGTTACAAGTCCCCACTTTGATATATATGACAACCTGCTAAAAATATTGATATCTGGTGGGCGTGGATGTGCATATGTAGGATTACTTAATAGTGAATATGGTACACCACAGTGCTACATCCCATACAGCTCTCCTTACATGTAATATACTACAGTGGTACCCCGGGTTACGAAAATAATCCGTTCCGCGGCGCCGTTCGTAACCCGAAATCGTTCGTAAGCCGAAAAAGCCATAGGCGCTAGCGCTAAAAGCCGCGATTTCGTGCGAAAAAGCGCCGAAAAGCACCAAAAAAATTTTTCGTAACCCGAAAAAAAACCCGTAACCCGGAACAGTTTTTTTCTATAGAATTTTTTCGTATCCCGGAAATTTCGTAACGCGGTGCTTTCGTATCCCGGGGTACCACTGTACTCTTTAACTAGAGTCCTATCGTTTAAATTGTAAGTGTAACTGTTGATTTTCTTAAATTTAGTTGCGTCAAGTTTATAGCAAAGTTCTTATAGCAAGTTATTTCCAACTTATGGCAACTCTAAGGCGAATCTATTATGGTGTTTTCTTGGTAAGATTTATCCAGAGGGGCAATATTTGTTCAGATGCTTTAGCTACATCAGCACTGCAGAATTAATGCAGTTTAACACTGCTTTAACTACTATGGCTCAATGCTATGGAAGTCTGAGAGTTGTAGTTTTGTGAGATATTCAGTCCTCTCTTGACAGAGAACTCTAGTGCCAGAACAAACTACAGATCCCAGGATTCTATAGAATAGATCTATGACATTTGAAGCTGTGTCAAACTTTTAATGCTACAGTGTAGCACCAGCCTTTGCCTTCCTCTGAGGCGGAGAGAGTGTGATTTGCCAAAGATCACCCAGTCGGTTTCCAAGGCAGAGCAGGAGTTCGAACCCTAATCTACAGAGTTGTAGTCCAACGCTCCCACCACTACACCACACTGGTATATAAGCGTAGGTGGTCACAACTTAAAACTGCAATGTTAACAAAGAAAATGGAAGCATTACATCAAAGAATAAATAGCATGCTCAGTTAAAACTACAGGGTCATTTGGATGTATAAAATGGAAAGATGACAAACTACTAGCAAGCCTATGGAAAAGGAGTTCTAGTAGATGACTCCCTGTAAAAGCATCAACAATTTGACAAACGTATGCTGAATTTTGTAAACTGGAACCGCAAACAAAGAAGTTCTATATATGGAACTTCCTACACTGTGGAAGTGATATACTGTATTATGGTCTGAAGCAAATCTTCATAACATCCGACAGCACATGGACTGCAGCATCATTGAAAGAAATCTGATCCTGAATGGGCAATATGACTGATATTTTAAAATGCTGTGTATTCTAGGCTAATCACATATGAAAACACATTTGTGGAAGATAAGTTATTAAAAATTTACTGACAAGAAAAACTGCAGTTTAAAACGAAAGATATTTTCAGCAAGATATCTGTTATTCCCTCATCCTGCCTCATTTATTGATTTTTGTGAAGGTTTCAGAGACATTTTCTATACATAATCCTCTTTAGTTTTTCTGTGGCTTCTTACATGTTTTTTTAAATACAGTAGACTATTGCGTAGTTCCTTCTGTTTGCTAGGGCAAAGGAGTCTTTTGTCTGGAAACTCCAAAAGCAAGCTGAATTCCAGAATCCATGGTCAGACAATAAGTATCAATATGAAAACAAAAATTAAAAAAGGTTTACAATTGTATATTATAGCTAAGCTTTTAAGACTTTCATCAGGTAAGATACTACCCAAAGCGGGGAGAAGGGGAAAAATTCAATGTTGTTGAAGTCTTGGTATTTGCATGGTCACAGTACTGTGGAGGAACCAGAGTTGGGAAATAGGAGTAAGGAGTAACAAGTAAAGAAGTAAGAGGTTTTTACAGGAATAGGAATAAGGAGTAACAAAATAGATTTGTTAATCCTTATTCCTGTTATTATATTGTACATGCAAACATTAAAAAAACAATTTTATTATATTGCACTGGGGAAGGGACTGGGAGGCAAAGAGAGCCACTTACACACACACACACACCAACCAGCCTTGCAAAGCAACTGGGGCATTTTCCCAGGTCTGGGGAGTAGAAGTAAGGAGTAAGAGGTTTTTCCAGGGCTAGGAGTAGGAGTAACATTAAGAAAAAAATATCATACTTCAGAGTAGGACAGGGAGTAACCTCAAAAACACCACTACTCCCCAGTCCTGGGAGGAACGCAGGAAGAGTTAGACTGAACTTGATTAGGCCCTACTCAGTGTCATGCAGGTTTCGGGTTACATCTAGGAAGAAATGAGAATTCTAACCCTATTATATGGGAAGCATAAAAAGCTATTGTCAGAGAGGATTTTTAAAAATAAAAAGCAACCTTTCTTTAAAATGAAGACAAGAAAAGACCTGTTGGAATTAAATTTCCTGTTTAGCACTTGGAGAAAAATATGAGCATAGACTACAACAGTATATAAAGAAGTTAAAAAAAAGGCTAGGAAAAACCATATATGTGTTAAATTGCTCTCAACCACAGACATTTTTGTGGTTTTAAAATGAGCATACATTGAGAGCAGCAATGAACTGAATACAGTTGCCAGATTTTAAAAAATGCCAAGGCAAGCTTTAATAACACAGATAAGGCAAGGAGAAGACCAATAACTTTGCCTGGTGGTATTACTAATGACTATCAACGGTATTGTTAATAAAGATAAAGAGTACTGGAAGGAAATTTACTTCACAGAAAATCATCCATTGCATCATCATAATCATCCATAGAATCACAGAATCGTAGAGTTGGAAGAGACCACAAGGGCCATCCAGTCCAAGCCCCTGCCATGCAGGAAATCTAAATCAAATCATCCCCGACAGATGGTCATCCAGCCTCTGTTCAAAGACCTCTAAGGAAGGAGACTCCACTACACTCTGTCGAACAGCCCTTATTGTCAGGAATTTCCTTCTAATGTTGAGGTGGAATCTCTTTTCCTGCAACTTGCATCCATTGTTCCAGGTCCTGTTCTCTGGAGCAGCAGAAAACAAGCTTGCTCCCTCCTCAATATGACATCCTTTCAAATATTTAAACAGGACTATCATATCACCTCTTAACCTTCTCTTCTCCAGGCTAAACATCCCCAGCTCCCTGAGTCGTTCTTCATAGGGCAATGTTTCCAGACCTTTCACCATTTTAGTCGCCCTCCTCTGGACACGCTCCAGTTTCTCAATGTCCTTTTTGAATTGTGGTGTCCAGAACGACATAGTATTCCAGGTGGGGCCTGACCAGAGCAGAATACAGTGGCACTATTACTTCTCTTGATCTAGACACTATACTTTTATTGATGCAGCCTAAAATTGCATTGACCTTTTTAGCTGCCGCATCGCACTGTTGACTCATGTTCAACTTGTGGTCACATGTAGTTTCATTCAGCCAGGTGTCCCCCATCCTATATCTGTGCATTTCATTTTTCTGCCCTACGTGCAGTACCTTACATTTCTCTGTGTTGAATTTCATTTTGTTAGCTTTGGCCCAGCTTTTTAGTCTATTCAGATCATTTTGAATGTTGATCCTGTTCTCTGGAATATTAGCTATTCCTCCTAATTTGGTGTCATCTGCAAATTTGATAAGTATGCTCCCAATTCTGTCATCCAGGTCATTGATAAAGATGTTGAATAACACTGGGCCCAGGACAGAGCCCTGTGGGACCCCACTGGTCACTTCTCTCCAGGCTGAAAAAGAGCCATTGTTGAGCACCCTTTGGGTTTGGCCGGTCAACCAATTACAGATCCATTTAACAGTTACTTTGTCTAGCCCACATTTTACAAGCTTGTTTGCAAGAATGTCATGGGAAACCTTGTCAAAGGCCTTACTGAAATCAAGATATACTATATCCACAGCATTCCCTTCATCTACCAAGCTGGTAATTTTATCAAAGAAGATCAGATTTGTCTGGCATGACTTGTTTCTCTGAAACCCATGTTGACTTTTTGTGATTAGATGTTCACAGACTCTCTGTTTAATGATCTGCTCTAGAATCTTTTCTGGTATTGATGTCAGACTAACTGGACGATAATTGTTGGGATCCTCTTTTTTCCCCTTTTTGAAGATGGGGACAACGTTTGCCCTCCGCCAGTCTGCTGGGATTTCTCCTGTTTTCCAGGAGTTTTCAAATATGATTGCCAATGGCTCCGATATTACATTTGCCAGTTCTTTTAGTACCCTTGGATGTAGTTCATCTGGTCCTGGAGACTTAAATTCATTTAGATTAACAAGGTACTATCTCTTTACTTATTCTGTACTGAAATGCCCCTATCCTGTCCTCTGCTCCATTATCCTCGGGTTGAGCACCCTTTGCCTTTTCTGAGAAGACTGAGGCAAAGAAGGTGTTGAGTAATTCTGCCTTTTCTCTGTCCCCTGTTAGCATTTTGCCATCTTTTCCGTGCAGTGGGCCTCCCATTTCCTTCTTCCTTTTGCTGCAGGCATATCCAAAAAATCCCTTTTTATTCTTTTTAATCTCTCTAGCAAGCCTGAGTTCATTCTGCACTTTAGCTTTTCTGACTTTACCCCTACACATGTCTGCTATTTCTTTGAATTCCTTTTTTGTGATTTCCCCCTTTCTTCATCTCTTATACATGTTCCGTTTCAAACTTAGCTCGGTTGAAAGTTCCTTAGTCATCCATCCTGGTTTCTTGAGACACCTCCGATTTTTCTTTCTCACTGGAACTGTTTGAAATTGTGCCTTCAGTATCTCTCTTTTGAGAAACTCCCATCCGTCCTGAACTCCCTTCCCTTTTAGTATTTCTGACCACGGGATCACCCTCAATACTTCTCTAAGTTTACTGAAATCTGCTCTCCTAAAGTCTAGAATGCGTGTTTGACTATGCCTGGCTTCTCCTTTCCACTGTATAACAAACTCCAAGAGAACATGGTCACTTCCACCTAAATATATATATATATATATATATGAGAAGCCGTTGGGAGAGATCATCTGATCATCTGGTGACATGCAGTATATCTCTCCATGCCTCAGACGACAGCTCTGACTAAAGATGGCATCCTCTCAATGAATGCCTTAAAGTGGTAATGGACTGGATGAGGAAAAACAGACTGAAACTGAATCCAGAGAAGACGGAGGTACTCACTGTTGGGACACCTAATCCAGGCATAGGAATATATCAACTGGTTCTGGACGAGGCACTCCCCTGAAAAGACTGTGTTCGCAGCTTGGGGGTGCTCCTCAACTCTTCGCTTCAGATGTCAAATCAGATAAATGTGACGGTCAGGAGCGCCTGTTATCAACTTCGGCTGATATGCCAGCTGTGCCCTTTCCTGGAACCAGGGGACCTGGAAACGGTGGTACATGCACTGGTAACCTCACAACTCAACTTCTGTAATACGCTCTACATGGTGCTACCCTTGTATCTAGTCTGGAAACTTCAATTAGTTCAAAACATGGCAGCCAGATTAGTCATCGGAACAGCTAGAGATGACCACATAACACCTATCTTAAAATCCCTCCACTGGCTGCCTATTAGTTTCTGGGCACAATACATGGTGTTGGTAATGACCTTTAAAGCCCTTCATGGCCTGGGTCCAACTTATTTGCGGGATCACCTTATTCTATCCACCCCATGCACTTAGGTCCTCTGGGAAAAATCTACTGCAACCAAAAAAGACCAGGTTGGCTGTGGTTACTTAGAGGGCCTTTTCATCTGCCACTCCCAAACTATGGAGTCGGAAGAGATCTAGAACATTACCAATCGTGACGGATTTAAAACAGCTGTCAAGACGGATCTCTTTGGACAGGCCTTCCCTAAATAACTCACTTGGTCAACCGCTGACATGAACTACCATATGTAATACCCCAGAATGCCCATCTCTCTACCGTGGATTGATTGTTTTAATAATTTTAGATGAGATTTTACTACTTTTTTATTATTATTATGTGGGATTATAATGTTATTGTTTGGAAGGAAGGATAATGGGTTTATTTTGTATTACTGTATTTTATTGTGTTTTAAGCTGCCTCAATCCTGCGGGAGAGGCATAATAATAATAATAATAATAATAATAATAATAATAATTTAGCCGTCTGTGTCTGAGAGCTCTGGTGTCACAACAAACAACAATTCCCAGAATACCATACCACTGAGCCATAGAAGTTAATATTGTCAAACTGGATTATTTCTGCAGTGTGGATGCAGTCTTGATTTAACAAAATGGAATAACTAAAAATATCATGAATGGGAAGGATATCAGTCATGAAGATTAATGGGTTACTATTGTTCCTATTTTAAAATATTTAAATTTAAGTAATTGAATTGTGGTATGGTTAAAAACTAACATTCGATTTGTGGTCAGCTAGCACTAATTAAAAAAGCACTGATTAAAGCTAAAACTTGTTGTCAGTTAACTACATATGAGGGATGGACTAAAACTGACACACATAAATTATATTTTTACCCTGTATACATTAGTATTATTAGACAGCTGTATAACATCAGTGCCAGTATGGTGTAATGGTTTGTGCATTGGACTGTCACTCAGGAGACCAAAGTCCCTGCTTGGCCATGGAAACCCACTGGGTGATCTGGATCAAGTCATACTCTCTTAGCCTCAGAGGAAGGCAATGGCAAAACCCTCTCAGAACAAATCTTGTCAAGAACCACCCCCCATGATAGCGGTAGAATTCAAAGATACAGCCGTGTTAGTCTGTAGAATCAGTATGTAGAGAGATCATGTAGCACCTTTGAGACTCAAGTTTATCAATATTTTGTCCAAATCCAAATTTATCAATATTTTCCCTAGACATTACAAGGAAGATTGCAAAGATTATAAAGATTACAAGATTACAAAGGATTTGGGAAATTAGAGGCTCTAGGAGTAGGCAGTGTTAACAGAATTTATGAAATCATTACAAAATGAGTTAATCAAGATTTACAATAAATTCACACAAGAATTGAAATGTACCAATGTATCTTCCTTTTCTCAATTCAAACAAGAAACATATGAAATTCTATTTCTCCTTCCATATTTGCAGAAGAGAAGTATCAGCCAGGGTCTAATGAAGTGGTTTTATCTGATAAAACTATTTTAATTAGTGGATCCAAAACTGGGTCTTGTGAAACTTGTCCAAAAGCTGTTTCTTTAATTAACTAAGGAACCTGGTGATTTAGTAATTTACCTAAAATTTAAGAATGACAGCCTGGTTATCCTGCTACTTTGTTGTCTGTTTACACAAGCTTTCTCTTTCTAAACCTTAAGGGCAAGAAAGAATCTTCTGTTTCTTAATTGTTTTCAGTCCTTTGGTCTAGTATAAATGGTCTTGCAAACCTGGCTTGGAAGCCTCAGGCAGTGAAACAGTTCTAGTAGTTTGTTTTACATTAATCTTTATTTATGACCACTTTGTCTGCTGTATTTTAATTACCGTCATCCAATTTTCATACTAATGCTACAGTTAGTCTTAATAGAACAGAAAAATAAAGGGATTAGATATCAAAATCTTTGCTCCATATATATGACTTTTTCATCAGCTCTGTAAAGTAATTTTCACAATTTAAGATTTTTTCACAACTAAAACAGCAAACTCTTTCCAGTACAACGTTATTGTTGTTGTTGTTGTTTTAAATTTATAAGATGCCTGTGGGATAAACGGTCTCCAGGACAGTATGCAAAATAAATTAGAAACCACAAAACATAACAATGGTAAAAGCTGAAGATCAGTAATTAACACCAATGATGACTGTACAATCCCAGGAGAGTTCTTTGCCAATTATGGTCAAGGGAAAGGATGGGTTTTTCTTGGGACAAATGGGGATGGGTGGGCTGTTTCCAAAAAGGCACTATCCTGTTTCTGATCAGCCTAGCTGTACTTAAAGATGAGCACAGGAAATTTTAAATGCTGTAACACTATGGGTAACACTCTGATAATATAGGACTTAAAATATTTGCTTCACAGTTTCTGGGAACTCAAGTCTGTTAATCTAGTCGCTTTTCAAAAATACAGTTGTATTTTTCAGTGTTGCAGTGTGTTAAAATGTATGAAGGGGCTACAGTACATGTTGATCATGTCAAGCATCTTAATGAGCTTCAGATTTGCTTTGCAGTTTAGAGTTACTTCACACAATATAAGAAGAGCCCTTAAAGGATGAAATCAATACTCAGGGATGTGGTTTTTTTATGCAGTCAATCCACTTGAAGTACTGTAGTCTCTCGCTTTTCCGACTGCTTTCCTCTTTGTCAACACTTGCATAATATTTTCCATTGAGACATCTCATGTGAAATGACCAAAGTACATCAGCCTCAGTTTAATATTCTTTGCTTCTAGTAAAAGTTCAGTCTTGGTTTGCTCTAAGTCCCATTCATTTGTCTTTTTAGCAGCCTACAGTATCCATAGAACTCTTCTCAAGCATCATATTTCAGATGCATTGGTTTTCTTCCAAATCAGCTTTCTTCACTATCCAGTTTTTGCAACCATACATAGAAATTGGAAATACAGTGGTATGGACAATTCTAAGGCCAACTCTGTGTTTAGCCTTCTTTTCTTCTGCCTTGTTCATATTTTGATTTGAACCATCTCATCCCTTCTTCTCCAGTTCTCTCTTGTATTTTTTTCTAGATTATATCAATTTAGAGGCAAATGAATTTCCTTCTGATACAGCACTTTGTAGTTTTTGATAACAAAAATAATTATTTTTCACAGTGCTTTTTTAAAACTTTCAGAATTTCATATGAGTGCTATATTTTTAAACATACTAGATTAGCGCATTGGCTTTAAAGTGCCTTATCCTTGACCATGGGCAAGTCACATGCTCTCAGCCTCAAGGGAAGGCAATGGCAAGCCTCCTCTGAACAAGTCCTGCCAAGAAAACCCCATGATAGGGTTGCTTTAGGGCTGCCATAAGCCAGAAACGACTTGAAGGTACATAATATACATGGTATGGTACAATCTGCGTACCTTAAATGCTTGGCGGCTTTTTTCTTTTCATTTTTCTCACTTGTTCCCTATGAGTCTAATCCTGCTTTCATGCTGATACGTTCTGCATATAAATCAAATGGATATGGTGATAACATGCAGCCTTGTCTGACCCCCTTGCCAATGTTGTTTCCTCACAGTGGCTTTAAAAATGATCAATTTCATAACCTTGTTATAATAAATTCTGAAAGTTAATTATACTTTATGTGAAGTACTCTTTTTGTTTGCCCTAACTATATCCAGCAATTTTATTACATCACCATAGGTTCTAATATTATGAGAGGGAGAAAATTGCCTCATCTCTCTAAACCACTCATATTGTTTTGACAGCTATTTGGTGCCACTGGATAGCTTTCCACCTTTTCCTCATAATGTGTCATTGAACACAGTGCATGATACGAAACAGTTTTCTGAGCATTTCTCCACTCAGGATCACACCACTGGCTTTTGAAAATGTAGATAGGACAATGTAAAGTGTGATGTCATTATGCTATGGATTATGTTGTGCTATTGTGCTATTTCAAAGAGGGGGAAATAATAAGAGGAAAACAGTAATTACCTTCATGGGAATATTAAATAATTATGTGGGTGTTAAAGAACAATTTATTGACTATACTAAACAGGAAGCAATTAGGTACAGAAATCCTAAGGAGAAAGCTTCAAATTAAGTTTGTAAGAAACAAAGTCCCTTTGTTGAAGGGACTTAATTGCAAGTAAAAACAGAAGAATTTCGGTTGTGGATGAATTAGCATTATATTAAGTGCTTTGGGGGCTATTTTTGTTTTGCACCCAACAACACAAGACTAGCACTAGTGTAGAAGGAATCTTTTCCTCTGACATTTTGCATTTTTATATAGGGTCAAAGAAACCTTATAATAAGGGCTATATTATCATAAGAGCTGCATGTTAAGAAGTGAAGTTTCTTAAGTTAATGCTCTTATGTAAACTACTTCTTTCCCAACTATCACTGCCGCTCACAGGTACACTGTATTTGCAGATCATTCAATCAACATTTATTAGTGCAACCCATCAATACAAACAAACAGAAATTATATAATATTAAATAGGATACCGTTTAACATTCCATATTCATGGCAAAAATTATATACTCAATAAAACATTTTAGATAGTCTGACCAATTATATGAGTTTTTTTCTCTCTAATCTTAATTACGAAAGACAAAAAATCCTGATAACTGACAGGGCTACAACTGTTTGTTACTCTGATTATTAAAAAAATCAATGAAATATGTGACATAGTTTCAACCTTCTGCAAACCACAAGGGCAAAATCTCAAAGAGAGGGGTAGCCTAGCATACCTACCATAAAGCAAATCTGAAAGAAAGCATTACATCTGGCATTAGTAAATAATATACAGTACAGTCACTAGGAACAGTAATTAGAAATTCATTTCAATCCCACCTGAATTAATTAATGCATCTGACTCTTGCAGTTCACTGGACCCTGTTAGATCAAAACCTTTTGTCAATGGTTGCATCAGATAAAATGGTGATGGTATTATTAATTGAATAGCCATGGAGTTTGACAGATGGGATCTCAGAAAGATCTTTCTTGTATTTGTAGATCTGTCATATCAATAGTTAAATTTTGGACTCTTTTTTTTCCAAACTGATAAATCAGCAGAACATTTAAAGCAATAATCACAAACTAATTAACCACCTTTAAGTTTAAAACTTTGTTTTTAATAGCTGCGCATAGCGAATTTCAATTGTATTGAAATAATTATTGTGTATAGAAATAATTATTATAAATGTGAGAGCAGATTAAGAACACTGGAAACTATAATTAGATGCTTGAACATAACATTCTCCATCAAGCTGGGCTGCTTAAACTGGTTTAGAAGAGAACCTTTCTCTCACAAGTATTTTCTACATAATAGATAGGCATTTTCGACATGCATACCCACCTGATCTTCTATGAATTACAGACTGTTTCTGTATGGAACAAGAGCATCTGACCCCATGATTGTTGATTTTATGTTTTTAACTGTGGTTTTAACTTGTGTGATAATAATATTGTAATGTTTTAATTGTATTTTTCAAACTCTGTTGTGATCCCTCTATTATTATTATTATTATTATTATTATTATTATTTTGTACTTTCTTAATTATTGATATACCATGTCCCCCCTCAAAGGACTAGAATTGCATAAAGTATTAGTTTCATTTATTTAAATAGTTGCATATTGGATCTGCAAAGATGATCAAGAAATAACGGCTGGTATTCTGTTACTGACATGTATAAGGACAAGTACAATTTATGCTTTTTTTATGGAGATTGCGGAGGGAGGTATTCACAACCCTCTATCCTTCTAACCATTGAACTCACCTGTCTCCTTAAGGAGCTCCTCATACACAGCCATTTACTGGAAAGGGAAGGGAGGAGACAGCCACGGACCATTGGGCTATTTTACCACAGCTTGACATACCATGGGATGAAAGAGATAGGCAAAATAAAGTGGCTTCCAGCTGTTTTGAAGGTGGGGCATTTATATGACACACTCCAAAGTGGGTGAAAATAAAAAGGAAGCCATGCTTCTGGGCTAAAAACCAGAGAAAAAAGAAGCCAGGTTACTCCATCTTATCCCAGAAAATGTGTATCTTTGCACCTGCATATAAATAGCCCAGTGTGGAGCTGCAGAGAAGCAAAAAAATGAAAGTGCAACAGCTTCGATGTATGCAATTACAACATAAACAAACCAGACTGTCCAGCAAAGGGGCATGGGTGAACGGGAATTTCGGGGGCATGTATGGAGACCCACCATGATTGTGCTTTGCCAGTGTATTATTCATGCACTACTGCCTTGTACCAGCAGAGCATTACATATGCAACTGTGTGGCCAACCAAAGAGGTGGCCATACAATGGGATGGCATCGGGGCAGGATGTGGCAGGTAACTGGAGGTCACAGGCATGTGTGCGCGTGCACAATGATGCACATGCATGGTGGGGAGGCAATGAAAAATTACCCAGCAGCACAGCTTGACACCATGCTGTGCAGTCTACCTGTGGGTATTTGGTTTCCCTTGGGAGCGAGCTGTGTGCACAGTGGGGTTTCAACACGCTTTTGGAAAAAGCAAGATTGAGTCTCCTTTTCTGCCCATCTGCTCTGGTCCTATGATGACATCATCCTCTGGGACTTCCTGGGGGCTGTCTAGAGGTTTTGGAGAATGACATCATTGCTATACAGCACAGTATAGGTATATAGATGGGTGATGTATGGCAGTCCCCCATCCTCCCCTGACAGTAGATTACTTTGGGGGCATTCAGGAGATAGGCTTGTTTCCCATGAGGGGAAAGGAGGATGAGGCAAAGTTCTATCTGGCAAAACTTTGTGTTTTGTCAAATATGCAGGATATTGGCCATATTCTGTGGCCCACATTGTGTGGAGCAGCCTTATACTGTACTGTTGATCAATCTAGACTGCTATCTATTCATACTAATAGTTCTGCTCTTCTGATTCTCAAATAGAGCATTTCCTGTGCTGGTATATTATTATTATTATTATTATTTGTATTTTCCCGCCTCTCTCAGGTGGATCAAGGCGGGATTACAACCCATAAAGTGCATACAAAACATGTAAATAAAATACAATACAGTCGTAATTATGTTAAAACTTACACTGTCATCAATTACAATAACAATGCAGTCATACAGTAATCAAGGAGGTGAAACAATATCTCTTACACAAGGTCAGGTGGATAAGCTCACCAGAAGAAATCCATCTTAACTGCCCTCTTAAATGCCTCCAATATAATATGACTGTAGATTCTGGGCACTACAGAATCTAAGAAGAGCCCTATTGGATCGGACCAAAGGTGCCCAATGAGTTGTCTTCTATAGGAAGCCCACCAGCTGGACATGAATGCAATAGTACCATTCTTTAGTAATTTAGTAACTTGTAGAAGCATATTGCCTATCGTACTGGAGACACTTGACCATCTTTAGTAGTGACTGATGGTCCCATCTACCATGAATTTATCCAACCTCTCTTTAAGGCAGTGCTTCTCAAATAGTGGGGCGGGCCCCCCAGGGGGGGCGCGAGGCTCTGTAAAGGGGGGCGCAAGGCTCAGGATACAGTGTTATGCAGAGGTGTACTTACAACAATTTTATAGATAAATGATACTATTTACAGTCACATGGGGGGCGCGAAATGTTTTCTTCTTCCTAGGGGGGGCATGACCGAAAATAATTGAGAAGCACTGCTTTAAGGCCATCCAAGTACAGTGGTACCCCGGGATACGAATGCGCCGCCTTACGAAATTTCCGGGTTACGAAAAAAAATCAATTAAAAAAACTGTTCCGGGTTACGAAGGTTATTTCGGGTTACGAAAGAAATTTTTGGTGCTTTTCGGCGCTTTTTCGCACCAAATCGCGGCTTTCGCTATTAGCGCCTATGGGTTTTCGGCTTGCGAAAGCTTTTCGGGTTACGAAAGCGGCGGCGGAACGAATTAATTTCGTAACCCGGGGTACCTCTGTAGATAGCCTTCTTGTGACAATTTCATAGTAACTACAGGCTGTATGAAAAGTTGTTTTGTTTTCTAACTCCAGAATGTTCTGTCATTTACTTCTGTGGTTGACCCTAGGTTCTAGTATTATTAAATGGGGGGTGGGAAGCTTCTGTCAGCCTTTCCCTGCATCATACCTTTATGATTTCTCCCTTTACTTCACCTTATTGTAAGTGAAACAGCCCCAGAGGTTGTAACATTTATTCACAGGAGTTGATCCAATCCCTTGAAAATTTTAGTTGCCCTATTCTGCATCTTTTCCAACTCTGCAATCCCTTTTCAGATGTAGGAATCAGCATTCTAGCTGTGGTCATAGATTTGTATAAAGTAGACAGTTTAATTTGCATATATTCTATCATTTAAGCATATCCCCTTAGTTGTGATTCTCCAAATCACAACTTAGGGCCTGAACAGACAGACCAAAATAAATCTGCTTCAGGTCACTTTGGAGGTTTGCTGTTCAAATGATGCATGCGTCCAAAAAGGCTAGAAGCCGCACCAAAGCCATGCTCCAGTCCTAAAAGACTAGTGCGCAGTTTTGGCGCAGCTTCTGGACTCTTAAGATGTGTGTGTCATTTAAACAGCATACCTCCAAAGTGACCTGAAGCAGCTTTATTTTGGCCTATCTGTTCGGGCCCTAAGTATATATCCTTTGGTTTTGTGACTTAATTCTTCAGAAATTTGTATGCAGAGGAAAATCTACACAATTCTTCTTCCTGCTAGGTGTGAGTAAGAGAGTTTCTGTGCAATGGGGAATATTAATAAAAATATATTTTATGAAATATATTTGGAAGAAAATGTAATTATTCAAATGTAATGATTTAAAATTTGCAACCCAAATAGGCACGGTTACATCTAGGAAAAAGGAGAAGCAGCCATCATATGTACATATAATTATATGCTTATGATGGTATATTTTTCTGTAGCTTTGTTTTTATATTATAAATAAGGAATAATCAGATGGTTACCCACCTTGTTGTGATCAAAAAAACTTTTTTTGCCTGCAGCAAATATATAATAAAATGTGTATCTATTTTAACCTTAATATATAACATGCTGAAAATATTGTGTGTGTGTGTGAATGTGCATGTGAATGCATACATTTTAACAGAGCTGGAACTGGCAATGTAATTAATGTGATGACTTTAAAGCGTATATTAACATTCTTTAGTCTGATTTTTTGCTGTGAATTAGGTGTGGTGTTTAAACTATTCTAAATATTTGTTTTGCAGTAGGTTAGAGTCCCCCCTTCTTTTCCAAGTAGCAAGTGTTATTCATGTGTATGGTTTATTGTGATTCACAAATACTCACTAGTTCCCTGTTCAGATGTCACTCAAGTTTTTGATCTTACTGCATTAGTGTCTCCGTTGGGTAAGGCTGGTTTCATACCCAAACTGACTTAGCTAGGGTTAGAAAGTACTCTTGAGAATAAATTGGTTGATACTGAACCATTCATTTGGCTTTTTTACAAAACCACTGTGTAATTTGGCTTATCAGATATATTGTTCAGGGAGCACCTTCACTGGAAGAGCAGGTACCAAAATCCTGATAAGCCAGTAGACAGGCTTATGTGAAAAGCTCACTCAGCATCTGCCTACACTCTTGAATTTTTCATAGTGTTTATCTACTTACTCTCATGAATGCTCACATTGTGTTTAGAGGTGCTTCTTTAATTGTTGTAATGTTGTGTCAGCATTAAAACTACCTGACAGAGTATCATTTTTAAAGTAAGTGGAAAACAGTAAATCGTAGACTCCAGATAAATATTAAATAATGTTGATGAACTATGTGTGCTTGAAGTCAATCAAGTGCTAAAAAGCTAAGCTCACATTCAGCAAGGAATATTTGCACAGATAGACCTAAATAAAATATATTCAGATACATCAGTCAAAGGAATCATCATTTGGTTAAATTAATATAAAAAATAAGAATCTATACAAGGAAGCAATTTAAACCTTTTTCTAGACCCGAGTATTTGAAAGAAATGTGCACTTTGGCCCTTATGAAAATCCATTGCCATTATTAGAATATTATGTCCCCACATGAAGGTTGGAATTAAAATTGCAGCAGGGTGCAGTAGAATTTCAATGAGAAGATGGCAGTTCATAAAAAATACCCACAGCTGCGAATGTTCTTTCTCTCAATGGGTAGAATGAAAGAAAATGTAATTTCCCCAGGAAGGGTTTAAATAATATATCTGTTTGCCTTTAAGGTACCACAAGGTATTTTAAACATTCATTAAATGGTATGAGAAAGGGAGGGAAATTATGTCACTCATCACTAGTAATACTGCAGAAAGTAGCTCCTAGTTATACTTGAAAAACTGCTTTTCACATAGAACTCAATAGTCTCAGCTGAATTGCTGTCTGGGAAAGCTTCCCCCCTCCTCTGTGCCTTCGCAGAGGGGAGTATGTTGTTCTGAACCTCTAGACTGGCACCATTGCTCTCAAGACACACCAGGTAGCTCCTTGGTATAGGCCTGGGTCTGAAGTTATGCATCACAGGACTTCAGATTGAGACCCAGTATGATTTTTGTGCTGTCTAAAGTGAAATTTCATGAGACTTCAAATCTCACAGGACTTCCCAGGTTCTTGCCAAGCTTGTGGTAGGCTGGGTCTTAAACTGGGACTGTTCAATTTTGTATTGTTACTCTTGGACAGATTTCTCACACTTCTTTGCCACATCTAGCAAGGGGACATTGGACATGAGTTATATTGGGAGAGGGAAAGCCCTGGGGCTGCTAGACAGTTAGGAGAGGGGAAGGAACCTGCAGTTATGCAAGTTGCCTCATCTCAGGTGGACGATATTTGTTCATCCCACGGATTGGTTGATATGCCAAGCCTGGCCAAATGCTTACCAGACTCCCGTTGCTTAACGTGTTGGTCTGAAAACCATGGGGGCTGGTATGATCAGGGGCTAGCCCGAAGAAGGAGGCTCCTCCCTCCCTAACTGTCATCTTTCGGCCTCTGAGGGAGAGAGAAGGCTGGCCCAGTTCCATCAGGGGCTAGCCCGAAGAAGGAGGCTCCTCCCTCCCTAACTGTCATCTTTCGGCCTCTGAGGGAGAGAGTAGGCTGGCCCAGTTCCATCAGGGGCTAGCCTGAAGAAGGAGGCTCCTCCCTCCCTAACTGTCATCTTTCGGCCTCTGAGGGAGAGAGAAGGCTGGCCCAGTACCATCAGGGGCTAGCCCGAAGAAGGAGGCTCCTCCCTCCCTAACTGTCATCTTTCGGCCTCTGAGGGAGAGAGAAGGCTGGCCCAATTCCATCAGGGGCTAGCCCGAAGAAGGAGGCTCCTCCCTCCTTAACTGTCATCTTTCGGCCTCTGAGGGAGAGAGAAGGCTGGCCCAGCTCCATCAGGGCTAGCCTGAAGAAGAAGAGCCCTCCCTCCGGTCCATCTGCCTTGGTGTGGCCATCCCATTAACCCAGGGGTCGGCAACCTACGGCTCGCGGGCCAGATCCGGCCCGGCGAGGCCTTGAGACCGGCCCCAGCCCGGTCCTGCTGCCAATTGCCGCCCCCGCCACAGCTTCCATGCCACTCTGGGCACCATTTTGAGTTCAGCCCCCCCAGTTGTCTGAGGGACAGCAACCCGGCCCCCGGCTCAAAAAGGTTGCCTACCCCTGCAACCTATAGCATGGTGTCCGGCCCCTCTGTCTCAGTGCAAAAGGATAGTTTTTCTAATGGCACATACTGAGGGCTTGAGTGTTCAGACAAATGTGATAGAAAAATTACAATAGGTCAGGGAAACATAAGAACCCTCGCTTATTGATTACAGGCAGAGTGCTAATAAACCCTACCCATTTATCCCCAACTGCCACAGAATTGACTAAACAAACCACATAACTTTGTTTAACAAGTCATCTGAATGTGGACAATTGTAAAGCAAACTGACTGAGAAACAAACCAAAGCAGGGAAAACACCCATGTTGAGAGCTCTGAGGTTTAACTGATCCCACTGCAAGTGGAAGCAATCAGGCAGTATATATTAGCATTGTTTCCGTAACTGAGAAGCCAAGGTTCACACCATTTCCTTGTCTTTGTGTCATTTGATCATTGTTATGGTATTGTAGACTAATGAATTATACACAACCCTCAAACAAATATTAAAGTCTTCATTTTAGGAAAGTCCCTGGTGGCAACTGCACAACTTTACTTTGCAAATGAAAGAAAGAGGTACCAAGCTGTGTTTACAGATTACTGAAGATTTTTGTTGTTAACTGCTATCAATTGGACTTTGACTTATAATGACTATAAAGAAGAGACTTCCAAATCACGATATTGCTGTCCCTCCCATAAAAAGGACAGTTACTCCCTGATAGTTTTTGTTACGTACATCTGAAATAAATGCATAGTTAGTTGAGTAACAGAAGAAGTAGGAGTGGGGAAAGCTAATTAAAAAAAACCTTAACAGCTTACATCAAATATTTCTAACTTTTAATGAATTAAACTATTGTTAATTAATTAGTAAATCATCTATTTATTCACATTATTTTTCATTTTCAAATGCTATTAATGGGGCATGAGCCAACTTCATATAAAAACATTATTACATCTGACAGGCTTCTAAATATTAGTTTACAGTTTTTAAAATATTAGTTTATTATATCTATGTTAGATCCTTTTCAAAGCTTAAAAAGAGCAGTGTGTTGCTCATTGCTTGTCAGATCTTACAAGAAGGATGGTACTTATTTCCGTGTTATGGCAACCCTAAGATGGTCCTATCAAGGGAGTTTCTTGGCAAGATTTGTTCAGAGGCAGGGTTTCTATTGCCTTCCCCTGAAGCTGAAAGAAAATGACTTGCCCAAGGTCACCCAGTAGGGTTCGCGGCTGAGCGGGGGTTCAAACCCTGGTTTCCACAGCTGTAGTCCAATACACAAACCACTCCCATACAGTTTGCATTTTGTTTTAAGAAAGATACACGTTTAGTTTTGGGTGGCAGCATGGTGGTGGCTGGCTGCAGCCCTTGTCAGAATCCCAGGGGACATAATGTTTGTGGAATAAAGAATATTCTCTTCTCATGTCAAAAATGAAACTGCCCTCTCAGTGTTAAAAAGTGGAAGACAAAACCAAAGTTAGTTTTTGTTACACAACATTTATCATGAATATACTATGAGTACTGACATTACTTACAATGCATTACAACCAAACTCTAATCTGTTTTATCTTCTCCACCTGACATACTTCATCAGTGCATCATAGGTAAACCAGAATAACTCAAATGGAGATATTTATAGTGTGGTGGCACAGCTATTTGTGGTTACTATTATTGCTCTGAGAGTAACAAAACAAGGGTTTGAAATACATCTGAATTAGAAATAATGGAAATGTCTCTACAGTAGTATTAAACTAAAATGAGTCAATCAGTTTGGATAAGCATTTTGAAACATCTAGGACTATCCCCTTCTTTAAGAACAATGGATCATCAAAAGATTGAAAGTACTACTATATAGCTATGTGGTGTGAAAGTGTTGCACAAATATATTCCAAAGCAGGGTCACCCACCCTCCCTTCTGCTCCGTGGCACTGTTTTGTGTTCTTGCTCTGCATCCACACTGAAGAAATAATCCAGTTTGACACCACTTTAATTGCCACAGCTCCATGCTATGGAATTCTAGGAATGGTAGTTTGTTGTTGCACCAGAGCGCCACTACAAGAAAATGCCATTCCCAGAATTCCATAGCATGGAGTCATTGCAGTTAAAGTAGTGTCAAACTGGATTATTTCTGCAATGTGGATGCAGTTGTGGCTTCTTAGATGTTATAATCTAATCCTACAGGAGGTACTGCAGTTCTTCCCACAGACTGACAAATCCAAGGCCAGTCTTTCCAAAGGGGGGGAGGAGTAGTAGTTAGTGGATAATAATACTGTACAGTATTGCAAAAAGTGCAAGGTGCTTGTAAATTTTGTGTGTGTGTGTTTCTCAGACTTTTATGGTAAAAAGGGCTTTTAACAAGGATTTGGTCAGGAAGAACATTAATATGATTATTCCACTAGGTGGCATGATTTCATAGGAAGTTTAAATGTTTCTACCCATCTTTCTTTCATATTCTGAAGTGCTGTGTGCTGACTTTTTGCAAGCAAACACTGAGATTGTGAAAATAAATCAGTTTCTGTAGATCTGCAACTAAGTACTGTCATTTAAAACCATCCCTTTCTCATGAACATATTATTAATTCTTTCCACAGTCCAAAGGTGGCTAAAGGAGGGGCCTAAAAGGGAGGAAAGTGTCTCATGTTTTGGCTTGGCTATATTTTTAAAAATCTTGCTTCATCACCCCCCATTGTGCCACTAAGTTCAAATTAGTATTATTACCCTAGTTCCCTCCCCTCATACATCATTTTTGTTGAATTGCTTGCTGTTGAATGGAGAGGAAACATCTGAAACAAAGAATTTGCAAAGACTGTGCCCCTGATTTGCCAGGATACCCATATGTCACCCACAATAGGCCTGTTACCTATAACTGGAGCTCAGGTTGATGAACAATTTGGATGCAGTTGAACTTTCAGTCAAACCTGAATTGCTGTAGGAGGCATTTATGAAAGCATGTTTTAAAATTTTGTAGGCTTTCTACAATATTATGCCAATAGATCCTCATTACATCCTCAGTTGATTTAATACTGCTATTACTTTTAGCCTCAGACTAGGTAAAAGTAATCAATAAAAATATGTGTAGCCTTAGTTTACATAGCCAAACCCCATTTCTAGTTGCTTACTCACTTTTTCAGTCTGATTCCCCACACCTTTTCCCTTCCTTGTTACACCCTCCCTAGGATACACTATAGGAAACATAAAGTGGTTCATAAAATGGATTCATGTGTGTTCCCAATGTCTGAAAGCACCCTGGGGGGAAAATCAGATTAGGCAGATGTTAATTAATAACAAAGGTTATTATGTTAAGAGATCTTGTAGCACGTTTGAGAATTTGGTCCAAAACACATTGCAGAAATAATCTAGTTTGAGGCTGCTTTAACTGTCCTGGCTCAGTGCTAGGGAATTGGGGGAACTGTAGTTTGTTCTGGTACCAGTGCTCTTTGACAGAAAAGGCCAAATGTCTCACAAAACTACAGTTGCCAGGATTCCCTAGCACTGAGACAGGGCAGTTAAAGCGGTCTCAAACTGGATTATTTCTGCAGTGTGTTTGGACCTGATTGAAAGTAACTGGAATCACGAGCTTTTGTAGACTTAATTCTACTTCCACAGGGGGCATCACACTCATTTTCTTGTCCCAAGGAGATGCAGATCACTGTGCTGATGCATATCGGGTTTGTTGTTCCCATTTTGTTTTGGGTTCATGAATCTCTTCAAGTCATTGTAACCCCTTTGTTATTCACACATGCCATCATTTTGGGATAAAATGGAGCCACCTCCATTCCCCTGAATGATACTGAGCGATCCAAATCAATCCGGAAGCTTATTCACACTGACGAAGATGTGGATTGATGCAGATCTTTCAGGAAAACCTGGGGAGGAAACCCAGTATCGAATATCCTGGGTTAAGTGAGGGTTTTTGCCAGCTCTCTCTCCCCAAAGTGCATTGAGTGCATTCAGGACATGTGTGAACAACAAGGATCCAACCTGGATTCATCCTGGATTATTTTTGTAGTGTGAATGGGGCCTTAGATGCATTTCGAAGTAGACTTATGTCTAGGAAAGCTACTGCTGCCAGTTCCTTTCTTTCAGTTAGTCTCAAATGTGCTACAAGATCTCTTTTGGATTTTACAAATGCAGTTATATCTTTGAACAAAGTTTATTATAATTTTTTTCATAGAAGAAACAAGCGGCCTATATTGTGTAATTTTTACAATTTATATCTATTCCTCCTTTTCCCTCATTTCTCCCTTCCTCCCCTCCTCCTTCTAGCAATTCCAAAACTCCAATTCCCAACTTCTCAAAATCTGTCAGTTAAACTGTCAACTGTCTTTTGGTTTTTAAAGCTTTCATCCTCCAACCCCTCTTTCCAGCATTCTGCCCTTTTGGCTCTCCTGACTGCCACAACTTAAAATAATCCACAAAATAAAAATGACTAAAGAGTGGGAAGGCCATAACATTTGTACAGTGTGATTAAAACAGCAGGTATTTATCACAGATAAAATACAGTGTGACTCAGGAGCAGAAACCATCCACGTTTAATTTCCAGGCTCTAAAACAGTGATTCCCAAACTCTGATCCTCTAGGTATTTTGGACCTCAGCTCCCAGAAGCCTCAGCTATCTTGGCCAGTGGTATGAGATTCTGGAAACCAATGTCCAAAACACCTGGAAAGCCAGCGTAAGAGGCAGGCCATCAGGGGTTCTCTGGCTCATATTCAGTATGGTCAACAAAAATAAAACAAGGGAGCCCTGGTGGTACAGTGGTTAAATGCCAGTGCTGCAGCCACAGAGTAGTGAGTTCGATCTCAGGCAAGGCTCCCGGGTCCACTCAGCCCTCCATCCTTTCGCAGGTCAGTAAAAAACCCACCTTGTTGGGGACAATTAGCTTACACATTGTAAACCGCTTAGGGAGTACTTAACTGCACTGATAAGCAATATAGCAATGTACTTGCTATTGCTATTGCTATTGCTAAATATGCTGGGTGAAAAATAATTGTAAGTAACCAGACCCATGACTGTCACATCCCTATGCTTCCCCAGCCTAATTCACTATTACGATGAGAATGGGAGAGAACCAGGGGTGGGGGACTGGCAGTTTCTGTACTTGAAAAAGCTGTTCTTGTTGTGTGACTTCAAGATGTTTCTGACTTCTGGTGAACCTGTCATGGGACTTTCTTGGCACGATTTGTTCAGAGGAGTTTGCCATTGCCTTACCCTGAGGCTGAGAGCATGTGACTTGCCCAAAGTCACTCAGTGGATTTCATGGCCAAGTGAAATCAAACCCTGGTCTCCAGAGGCGTAATCCAACACTCAAACTATGCCACACTGACTCCTCTTGAAAAGATACTAAGGGATATTTGGGAAAACAGTATCTTTGCAAAGTTCAGGAATGAGCAGAGGAATTGCTACTTCTTTCCTGTGTTGAGTAAGGAGCAAGACGTTCCACCAGAGGGCACTAAGGTATGAGCTTTTAGCACCAGAAGTAACAGCTCCCACCATAACTGCATGTAAGCCAGCCAAGACTTGAGGTGAGTCGTTCCCTGCCCCAAACCATAATGGGCAACGTGACATATAAAAGCACTCCAAACCAACTTGAAGTAAAAAAGAGCCATGGGCTATATTCTCTGACGCCTGTTTTTCCCTGGGATATGTAACAGAAAGCTTAAGAGACTTCTACATGTGCAGAGTAATCCTATCAATGTCTGCTCCAAAGTACGCTATATTGCATGGAGCTTACTCACAGAACAGTGTTTATAAGACTGCAATTTAAGGCTACAGTCCTCCACCTCCTTACTGGGACTTGCTTAGTAAATATGCACAGGATTGCATTATTAGCAGATTAACCTAATATAGTCTGTTTTAATTAGAAAGGTATGCCTGATTAAACAATTCTGTTAACAAACATTGTATACAGCAGGAGCATTCTCAAAAAGGCTTGTATGAGAGGAAATCCTAGATTTGTCATAGGATGTCAAAATGTCTATTGCTATGCATGCATACATCACCTACAAGGAATATTGTTTTTTAAATAATTTGTTTTTCATATATGTAAATGTATATACATTTAAAAACTATACCTCATTCAATTCATTGATTAAGACTTTTTTAAATAATGGATCACAGGCCTGCTTTTAAATGTGTTGTTAGCTGCCCTTGAGTCAATTGTGACTCGTGGCAACCCTGTGGATTAGACACAATCAAGATCCCCTGTCCTCCCTATACTCCATTCAGGTCCTGCAAATTCATGCCTGTGACATCCCTAATTGAGTCCATCCATATGGCATGTGGTCTTCCTCTCCTTTTTCTGCCTCCTACCTTTCCTAGCTAATACCCCAGAGAACAGGATCAAGATTCAAAATGACCTGAACAGACTAGAAAACTAGGCCAAAGCTAACAAAATGAAAATTCAACACAGAGAAATGTAAGGTACTGCACTTTGGGCAGAAAAATGAAATGCACAGATATAGGATGGGGGACATGTGAAAGGGATCTAGGAGTCCAAGTAGACCATAAGTTGAACATGAATCAACAGTGCGATGCGGCAGCTAACAAGGGCAATGCGATTTTAGGCTGCATCAATAGAAGTATAGTGTCTAGATCAAGTGAAGTAATAGTGCCACTCTATTCTGCTTTGGTCATCCCCCACCTGTTCTGGGCACCACAGTTCAAAAAGGACATTGAGAAACTGGAGCATGTCCAAAGGAGGGCGACTAAAATGGTGAAGGGTCTGGAAACCATGTCCTATGAGGAACGACTTAGGGAGCTAGGGATGTTTAGCCTGGGGAAGAGAAGGTTAAGAAGTGATATGATAGCCTTGTTTAAATACTCGAAGGGATGCCATATTGAGGAGGGAGCAAGCTTGTTTTCTGCTGCTCCAGAGAACAGGACCCGGAACAATGGATGCAAGCTACAGGAAAAGAGATTCCACCTCCACATTAGAAGGAACTTCCTGACAGTAAAGGCTATTAGACAGGGGAACACACTCCCTCAGAGTGTAGTGGAGTCTCCTTGAGATCCAAGTGCATCTCAAAAAGAATTGATTTTCTTTCTGCCTGCTTTCTTTACTGTCCAGCTCTCGCAGCCATACATGGTGATGGGGAATACAATGACTTGGACAATTTTAACTTTAGTGCTCAGCTGTATATTTTTATTCTTCAGGATCTTTTCTAGTTCTTTCATAGCTGCCCTTCCCATTCCAATCTTTTTTTATTTTTTACTGTAGTCACCATTCTGATCTATGTTTGATCCTAGGTATGGAAATTCTTTCAATTTTCTCTTTTAAACTAGGTTCATAAATACTAGAAAGTGCCTTCCTAAGAACTGAATTGTACAAACCTGCCAGTGAGAAAGCTCTGTTCCCACTAGCCACCTGTTGTATGTGTAGTCTCTCTAACTGATGGAATCCAGAATCAAATGTTATTTGAAAATCTGAGCAAATACTGTATATAATAGCATTATTTTAGCTGCTTCAAGATCAGACTATTCAGTTCAAAACTAGAATCTTGAGTCATATGCAAAACCAAACAGGTGGCCAGTAC
Source organism: Sceloporus undulatus (assembly GCF_019175285.1). Taxonomy (NCBI): domain Eukaryota; kingdom Metazoa; phylum Chordata; class Lepidosauria; order Squamata; family Phrynosomatidae; genus Sceloporus; species Sceloporus undulatus. The sequence continues at coordinate 112,455,138 of NC_056522.1, read as the reverse complement.
ACATCTCTCCACACCATGAGGAAATCATGCTCTCAGTCACCTGCCCCAGTGAGGAATCAATCTGCAGGGTTTTTTTGACCAGTGGCAGTTTCTGAACATTCTTCAAAGACAGTCCCAAAGAAAATGCATTTCACTAAGCTAATTTTGGACATTACCAAGACAGGTATAAAGATAGCCAGGTCCCTGTCACTAAAGAGAGGCATACTTGGCTACATGCTTTCCCATTGCAAATGTCACCAGTGTTTCTGGAAGGAATTCTGGGTAGAGAAACACTCACAAGCTGTAAGTTCAGCAAATGCTGACCATCTAATAATCAAATATCAACCACCATCTCTTTGTTATCAAGACTTAGTTTTAAGGGCTTTTTAAAAAAGCTGCTACTGAACCCCTTACTGTCTCTGTAGTTCACCCCAAATGTCCATGTAGGGACTCCACTGATCTCCCTTGGATCTGAAAAAGCTGCTGTGTGTCATCTTTATATTGATGGCACTGCATTATAGACAGCTTGTTCCAGGTGTGTAAATGTGTGTAGGTGTTGAAGTGCAACCTATACTTTGCAGTACCCTGCAGCTCAAGGTGGAGCAAGAGGGAATCTACACCATCTTCCGAGACCTACCCTTTCCTATTGTTTGCCTGAAACACATGCTCTTACAGAACAAAATGGGACGCTGAACTGTAATTTGTGCTTGTGTGGGATTATGAATTGTAAACAGAATTTGGCCACAATTCAGTGGCTCCCTAGCTGTACACAGGAACTTGGATCCAGACCAGCTGTTAGGGATCCTTTAATTCACAGGCACGAGTCAGATTCAGTTGAGATTATCTCTTTGCTAAATCAACACTTCCACCATTGGAAGAGGGAGAGCGGTGTTCACCACTTGGATGGGTTTTGAGGGGAATGGAGGGGATGGGAAGCTGTCTGTCATCCAGAGCATCTAGATTTTAGAATTCTGCTTTGCACAGCTCCATACCAAATCAATAGGTGTGTATGTTATATTCTTAATCCACAGGATTTGGCATATTTTCTAGTGGAAAGTATAGCTTCGTACAAACAAGTAGATATGTAGAATATTCCATTTATGTGTAGAGTTTGTATAGAAGGTTTCCATATTAATGTGCATGGACTAACCTAATCTATAAGAGCTGTATGTACACCAGATGATGGTGGTGGAGTCATTTGGCCCTCTAGATGTTGTTGAATTTGAACTCTTAGGATTCCTTACTATTGGTCATGCTTGGTAGGATTGATGGGAAATACAATTCAACATCATGTGGAAGACTGTTTAATTCCTCCTCCTGATATACATGCTGCATATGGGTTAGAAATATAATAATATTCCTGCTGGATTTGACCAAAGGTCCACCTCATACAGCACTACCAGTTGTTTCCGGAAAACCCAGAAGTAAGAAAAAGGGAATAAATAGTTCTTTAACTTACTGCTGCTTCCTAATGACAGATATCTATTGAAATAAATCTTTTGCATTTGAAAATTCAGTTTAGCTTCTGATAGCTATTAACAGATCTGTGCACATTACTTATCTTTAAAAGTCACCTTTAAAAATGACAATTTCAATGCCTTGTAGCAGTTCATACCATAAACTCTACATACTGAATCTACTTCCAATAAATGTTAAGGGACTGCACATGTTCTCCATCAGGGGAGCCAGCATGTATTGAAAGATGAAAACTGTTATGTATTGTGTACTATATCTTTCTGAAAGCTTGGTGGTGAATCATGTCTAATCAGAAATTAAGTCTAAATGTTTTCTGTGCAAGGGAAGTACTTTCTTGAAATAGTGAGTTCAGTCTAAAGGAAACTGTTGCTCTAAAACAGCTTTGGCTTTCAAACAGAAAATGTCTTGTGTGAGCTCTACTTACTAAAGGTTCTGCATTATCCGTAATTCTCCATCACCGTACTATATCACATACAGTTTGTTGCTGGAGAAAGGGGAGATGTCGCAAGAAGGAGACACCAAGTCACACAATTGGAAGGAAAAAGCCACAACTTTTATTGAGTATAGCTGGTAGGTAGGGTTGGCTAAATGCATGGGTCTGGATCCGGCATATGACCAACCTGCCTGTTGCTCGATGAACCATTTTGCCTGGTCATGGCCAAGCCTTAGGATGACAGAAGGGGGTAACCAACTGATTGCACATCTGCATCTTTGCCCCTTTGTCATCAGGGTATACTGATCAGGAGTTGCCCCCTCCATGGCAACACCTCATCACTCCCAGCATCCCCATGTCCCTGTGGGACTCCTGATTCATTGCTTTGCAGCACCAGAAACCATGCCCACCAGATCCACGGCCCATGTTACAGTCACAAAGGCCGGGCCCCTCCCGCAGGGCCTACCTTGCGCCAACCACCCTGAAAGTTGTACCTCCCCCCAGCAAGAGGATCCCTCCCTTCAGCCCTATGGCTGTCCTGAGGACCAGGATGGACATAGCCAACAAATGCCCCAGACTTCTACTTGCTCATCCTTTTTATATAATCCACTGGCATGCCGCATCCTACTGCAGTTGTAGCAGCCCCTATATGGAACAGGTGTCTTCCAAAGTCCTCCACTAGCAACTTGGCACATTGCAGGGCCAGATGAGGTACTGACACCAATTGGTACCGGGTTAGCGGAGTTCTATCCTCATGGCTAAAAAGAGGGCCTGCAGTCTGAGGGCTTCTGAACAGGGCACAGGTGGCAGCCATGGAGCCTTCTCAGGATGATGATGGACCCTTTTCTCAACTGGTCACACTTTGACATGGGGAGAACTAAAAAACACAGCATTTCCCACAAAGAAACATCCTCCCTCTGAAATGAACACTTAGTCCCATCCAACCTGGAGGAGGGGACAAGCTCACTCACCTGCAATGCCCCAAAGAAGGCAGTTAGAAAGGCAGTCCTAAAAAGGCAGGCCTCGGCTCTGGAATGACAGGCCTGCTTAAGTTGCAGAGAGAGCCTGAGAAGGACTCTAAAGCAAATGGGTCTCCTCCCATCCCCCTACCTAAGGGATGCTCTCTTCCAGCCTTCCATGATCCTCCTGACTAAGAAGTATGCACAAGAGTCCTGGAACGCCCTGGCCTTGGAAAAGAAGGAAATGCCTGCAAAGTGGACCGACATGGTACGAGGTATGATCCCAGACTCTCAACCAGACAAGTAATTGAAGGATGGTATGGGACTGAAGTGGCCAGTGTGCCTGGAGGCCAGACACCCCCAAAACGGCAAAAAGCTTGGAAACAACTCTCCTGTATGATCTAAAGGTAGCTGGGGCCAGTGAAGACAGGACGCCCTGCATCACAGCAAGTTTCCAACATACCACAGTTCCACAGGGAAAAGCATGGGCGAGTTAACGGAACCTGGCCTCCTGAAAACAAGAGAGAGAATCTGCAGTGTTATTCTCCAAGCCAGGCACAAAACGGGCTTTGAACGTGATGTTGTTGTGGAGGCACAGTAAAACAAAGCGGTGAACCAGGAGCATGACTTGTACAAACTTGGATGAGTGGCAGTTGAGGATTCAGACTACTGCCTGGTTGTCGCACCAAAAACGAACTGCCTTGTTGGCAAAGACTTCCCCCCTAGATGTGCACTCCTACCAAAACAGGAAAGAATTCTAGAAATGTGAGGTCCCGGAGGATCCCTCACTATGTCCAGTAGGCAGGCCCGCGTTGGGTGCAGCAATGGCCCTGGAAAAAGACTCTAAAGCCCAGGCTTCCTGCAGCATCCGAGTAGACCTGGAGGCCCAGTTCCAAGTTCCAAGAGCACTGCCACAGGGAAACCCCATTGAAATCCTTAAGGAATTCCTTCCACAATCTGAGGCCCTGTTTAATGCCCTTGGTGAGGCGGATATGGTGGTGCACAGTTTGACACCTGATCTGACCCAGGCTAACCATGTAGAGAAAGCTCTGCCCACGGAAACCAACCTGCAAGCAAAATGAAGGTGTCCCAGAAAGGCCTGGCTCTCTTTTCCACAGAGTTCCACAACTTCTAGAAACAGCCTAGAATGATAAGACAACACCCAAAGAATTGTCAATGGAATAAGCTACTGAATGGCTAAGATAATTTGTGTTGAATCTGAGAATTCCATATTCTTACTGCTCTTTAATCCAACTTATGTTTTAAATGTAGGGAGACAGCCAGTTTTGCTATACTTCTTTCCAGGAAAAATTTAGAAGAATTTGAAGGAAAACCATATTTTAAAAAAAACCAACCAGAAACAAAAAGGGAATATTTCATAGGGAAAAAAGCTTAAATGATAGGCTAGTCTAAAGAACCTAATGGGAGGGTTATTTTGCTATTGGGGTGCCACATGTCATGCAAAGGATGTAGGCCACATAAGATATATTTATTTCACAGTATATTTATTTCACTATTTACCTGAAGGGAATAAATGGGCTCATAGGAATAGTGAGGTAGCAGATAAAGAATCATACTTGGTATGCAGCAAACATATATTGAGGTTTCATTCGAGCTTTCAATTAGATAATAGTAGGAGTCGCAGCAAGTTCCAAAGGCTCTTGAATATATTTAGCATTAGAATTTTCTGCCTGTCTGCCTCATCATTTCATTTTGTACTGTGCCCTTTAGCTTGTGTACCTAAGGGGAAGGATTTTCTTTTTAACTGATCTGTAATCTTCTCTGGGAGAAAGGTGTGTGTGTGTGTGGGGGGGGGTGTTTTAAAGTGTACAGGTATGGTTTATTTCAAAAACTTTTATAGTGAGTTCTTATTCTTCATAATAATTAGAGATACTGTCTCTCCTGAGGAAAAATTACATGGCTATTCACAGGAACACAGAGCATGTGCCTGATCATGAGAGCTGAATATTGAGACCATTAATAATTTTAAAATAGCAAAATATAGCACTCATCCAGAGATGGAAAACATCTCTCAGAACTGGCCAAATGGCAGCTTCAGCAAAACAATAACTTAAGAATTAAAAGAGAGTGAGAAAACCATAAACTAGGTTCATGCATGATTAATGTGAAAGCTATTGACATTGCTCATCTCCTATATATACACATCTGTACTGGCCTTAGATCCATTTTGCATGAAAACAATGGTTTCCATAAATTAATACTATTTTTAATTTATCTCAAGTATTTATCAGGTACTACCACCTAACATTCTGGACTGTACATTTATTTAATTTCATGTCCTGAATTTTCACAGTAATCATCGTGGTCTCTCTTAATGGATTTTTATAAACATCACAATGCAGGCTCACCAATATGGTGTTTGTGCTTAACATCTCTAAAACACAAGATGTGTTTCTTTGTTTTTCAGATACTTTGACATGCCTGATACACAGTTTGCTGCTCAAACGAATCAGCTGCCACTAGTCCCTTCACAAAATTCACAATTTGCTTATGCTATTCCAATGGTTTCCATAACTTCATCTACACTTCCAGCATCATTTAGAAAGGTAAGAGAAAAGAACATCCTAAATGGTCTGATATTTTTTAAAAATAGAAAGAATGCTATTTAATGTGTATTTAATTCTGATACATCAGTAGTATACATGGTTTGTTCTTTCTTGCAGTACTTTAGAAATATTAAATGACTTGGGAATGTTTTTATGAGAAACAAAAAAGCTATACATTGCCCCCCCCTCCTTCTAGGTCCAGAAAGTATGCATGAAGGTGTGTGTCTGAGGGTTCATCTCATTGAGCTATAAATTTACATGAATCCATGGAAAGGGGTATGGTCAGTTTTAGAAATAAAGAAACACATTCTTTGGATGCATAGATTTTTCTGAGAATAAATCTTTCCACAACTGAGATAGGGGAACAGGAATGTTATTTAATTTAGCACAATGTGAACTAAATTGATTCAAAATGATGTTTGTAGAAGGCATTTGTACTGCATAAATTTATTCAGTTTCTCCAGTCAAGTTATTAATCTTATTTTTGTAAGTATTATATCATGGTGGAAAGTCAGCATGGAAGGAGGGTGCTTATTATGTCTATTCATCTGTGAGAACTATGCTTAAGTGATTACCTTGCAGACAAGGTTATGCAATCCCTTTCCTGTCACAACATATTTTAAAAGCATCAGGCTTGGTGAATAAACCAATTTTCTCATAAAGTGCTGTAGATCAGAGACTATTAACTGAGGGAATCAGACCATTTTCCTGAAAGACTAAAATTGTAAATGAAAGAATAAATACATGAATATGTATTACTTTTTTTGAAAAATAATAATAATAAAGTGGTGGTGGAAGAAGAGGAGATGGAGGAGGGAGTATGTGAAAGGATCAAAACTGATGGCTGAGCCCAAGCTCCCCTTACTAGTGTATGCATCTGTCATATGTTTCTCTACTGTTGAGAGGCCTGCACAGCTCCGAAAAGATTGTTTTTGTAACACATGTGTCTTAACATATAAATAAAACCTCAGATGAGGACTTAAGAGTGTATGAGCAGTCTACATCTGGTCTGTGTACACCAAAGTATTTGGGCTTAGTTCCAGAGATTAAATTAGTTCACATGGAAATCAATGGTCTTAAGTAAGGCAGTACAGTATATTAAAGGAGATCTTTATCACTTCCCTGACAAAATTTTGTGTGTAGCAGGTAAGTGTTTTTTATGATAGTAGTAGTTGTGCTGCTGTGGAATGCTGGGCAACGGTATTGGAGTAAATGAAACTCAAGATGGGAAAGCCTGTATGAATGAATATCACTACTTCTGAAGGTTTTACTGCTTGCCTATCAGTTTAAATATGACAGTCATTTTCCATAGATGTTTAGTTAGGTGCCTTTCTGATTTCTTTGGTTTTTTGCTGCCCCTTGCAATATACAGATGTCATGCCCTATCTGTAATTATCTGCTTTATAGATATGTATCAATAGAGTTGTAGCATATTTTGTAGATAGATCAAGGAGCTAGGTCTATTTGGTGGTTTATTCTGCCTTGGGTATTGGAGATAGATTTGGACTTAATTCACTTTGTGTATTTTGAAGTCCCTTTCCTGTGAGAAACATGTTTTAGGTCTGCAATATAGTTAGGGTTGCCATAACCCGGCTGCAACCCGTAGGGCCTCGCTGCCCTCCTCCTCTTCCACCTTGCATGGCCGCTTGGAGGAAGAGGAGGACAGCGAGGCCTTGGGCGGAGGAGGCAACGCCTCCTACGCGCGGCCGCACCACCCTCCCCGCCTCCCTGCGGCCCCGCGCCCTCTTTCCCGGCCTCCTCGGAGGCCGAGAAGGAGGGAAGGCCCTGGCGATCGCCAGCAGCCCCGCGCCCTCCTTCCCGGCCTCCGAGGAGGCTGAGAAGGAGGGCAGGCCCTGGCGATCGTCAGCGGCCCCGCGCCCTCTTTCCCGGCCTCCTCGAGGCCCAGGGCCCAGGCGGCAAGGGAAAGCCTCCCTCAGAGGAGGATTCCCTTGCCGCTTGGGCTCCGCTCCCCGCCGTGATTGCGGCGAGGCCCGGGGCCCAGGCGGCGAGGGAAGGCCTCCCCTGTTCAAATGTAGGACACACAAAAAATGTGTCGTACATTTGAAAATTTTGTCCTACATTTTTCCCGGTTTGGAGGTCCGGATGTATGGCAACCCTAAATATAGTGCTGTAAGTGCTGAAGTATGGTACATGTTTGATATTCTAACCTTTTTTGAAAAATTATCTGACTGGGTATAAAGCAATATATCGTCCATCTATTTTTTGTTAACTTTTTAAAGAAAAAAAGTCTAGTTAAATATGTGAATGTGAAATAGCAAGACCCTGTTAGTTATCTATTTGCTAATGCATTGCATTCCTTGTTTGCTACTATAGTGTTTTGTGTCATTTTTCTTCCTCTCCTCCATATTTTTTGGCACAAAGTGCCTGGCACTGAAAGTTATTCAGGTGTAACTTCTGCAGTTCATGACCTGTTTATTTCTGATTTTCTATTTCTTCATTTATACAATCACAGCATTACTTCTGCAGTGTAGCAATTTATACAGTTATTCATAGAGCCTTCACCTTACACGATTGCTCTTTTAAAGCAATATTACATTTTGCTTATATATTGTAAATATTTACTGCTCTTAACTTTTTCCTACTCATATTCATTCTTTAATTTTAGCTTCTGTGCACAGGTTGCCACTGCAGGTAATATAGTATTGCATTTCACAGTTAACCTCTCAAGTTTATTTATTTATATTCCCATTTTTTTTAGAATAAGAACCCAGGGCAACCCAGGTTTGAGCCTTTCAGTATACTATTGTAAGCCCTGCTTTACAAAGTAGCCCTTCTTATAAGCTTGGCTGGCCTAATGACTTCTACAAGCTCTACTTCTGGCAGGTAATGTAGGGTGCATCTACCCTGTCACAATAATGCAGTGTGACACCATTTTAGTGCTGTACCTCCATCCTATGAGATTTGGAGGCCCGTTACAGACGGGCACTTTAGTATGCGCTCCGCGGGTGCTAGGGTTAGAAAGGGGCAGTGCTTCCGCAGCCCCCCAACCCTAGGATGCGCGGAGCGCGCACAAAATGGCGGTGGCCGTTCCACACGGCCGCCGCCATGAGGATGTCACAACCGCGCCGCCTCTATATGGGGCGGCGCGGAAGTGACGTCCTCACTCCGCGCCAGGGCGCCTAGTGCGCCCTTAGTGCGGAGCAGGAAGGAGCTCCGTTTCAGAGCTCCTTCCTTGTTTGGTACGCTGGGCGCAGCCTTCACACGGCTGCGCCCAGCGGCCCCTTTCTCCTCCTCCCCGCCGCCGCAGGGTGTCCTTGGGGCTTGAAGTCCCAGGGACACCCCTTTTCAGGCTGCGGGGAAGGGGCCTTTTGCCGCTTCCCCACAGCCTGAAAAGTGGCGAATCAGGGCCTCAGCAGCTGCCGTTCTGGACGCCGAGGCCCCAATACCCCGGGGAAAGGGGCGGGTGCAGCCCGCCCCAAACGGGCAGTCTGTAACCCGCCGTAGTTTCACAGGATCTTTAGCCTTCTCTGCCAACAGTGCTTCGCAAAATTACAAATCCCAGAATTCTGTAGGATGGAGCTTAGGTCAGTTAAATGGTGTCAGACTGCATTATTTCTACAGTCTAAATGCACCCATAGCTGCTTCATGCAGATCTCTTCTGACCAGTACTGGCTACATTTCTAGTTCATTATAGTATGAGCATCCCTTTGTAGGTACATCTCCATCAGGGCTTGTCGCATCATTTGACTAGGAAACCTGCTCAGAGGTAGATTCCCAAGATTGGGTAGTTTGTCCATTGCAAAAAAGAAGACAAGCCAATGGATTTTCAAGTGAGGCACCTGCTTCTGCTTTGAAACTGGCAATATTCCTCCCACAAATGGATTTTGTGATGATAGAGAGCTTTAATTGCAACTGATGTCTTATCAGGCAAGGATATTTAAAGCCAGTGTGCTTTATAAATTGAATGCTTTTGCAAAATCATCCAAGATTGCCACAGTAGGCCACTGCTTATCTTAAGTGGCATCAGGCTTTCCCATTACTCAGCAAATTAATTAATTACACTTGATCTCCTTGTGAAAGTCTCCCTAATTCACTAAGAGCTAAGGTTGCAGCTGTGATTCAGAATGATCTATCAGTAACATTTCCCAGCCTTTGATATCAGGCTGATTTCTCTACAAATATATTACCTGATTAGTTGCATGAATTGGAATTAAAACATTAATAGGGTTCATCACTGCTTAAGTATTGCTGTACAGAGCATGTTAATTTTTCTGATTTTTCATAATTTGTGGTTTATGGTGATGGCTTTGAATTATTTTATTGCCATACTGCTGCTTCTAATAAACTGCTTCCTTTCTTGTCAAGAATATATCCTAGGACTTCTCAGAAGCTTTTGTGTTCGCTAGACACTGTATGGAAACTTATCTGGGACACTAATTGGATCAATTTTCATAACTTTTCCACTATCTTAGCAGCTTTATGCTAAATAAAAATTAAAATAACAAGATGGCTATGTCATTTATTTAGGATTGTGCTGTTTAATCAATTAGTTAGATTACTTTGATTTTTAAAAATGTGTCCACTAAAATGTGTTTGCAATTGAATTCAACAGTAGGGTTTCAGAAAATTATTTCAGAAAAAATAAATTAAAAAAAATTTACATACCACTTATGTGGGATATTCTTGAGATATTTTGGGCTACAACTCACATAACCCCTAATCATTTTCCATCCTGGGTGAGGCTGATAAAGCTTGTAGTTCAAAATATCTGGAAGGCACAAAATTACCATTTCATATGCATGATACATGTGTGCAACATCTAAACATAAAGAAATGCATTTATTATTTATTATATTTATATAAGACTGCCCCAAAACATTGTTCTCTGTGTGGAGCTCATAAAACAATTAAATAAAAGAGTTTGGAAGTAAAGTTATTCATAACTTATTCCTTCTGGTGGTAAGAAAAAACCTACAGGAAACTGATCTTTTTTCAAGTGGGATAACTTGAAAAAACAACATTTCTTTCTCCTGCAACAGGAGGCGTGGGGTTCCATTGTTACTTGTTGCAGGGTTCCCACAAACCACCAACCAACCTTTTGCTATTTTTAAAAAACCAACATTGAAACCATAGAACATGTGTATAGCTTCTTTGTATGGCCAGTAAGCAAACTGAGAAGCCTCCTGGAAGCACTTCTGGTATAAATGCAGAGGCACTGCACTCTAGGCTGTAGAATATCTAGCACTATATTGCTGTAATGCAAGAACACTCTAGTGCCACAGCTCTAAAGCTGGGATGGGAAGGCCTGCCAGAAGAGATCTGTCTTGACAGCCTTTTTAAAGGCATCAAGGGTGGATCTCCCCCAGCAGGCTATTCCACACTTTCGGAACAGCCAATGAGAAGGTCCTCCGGGAGACCACAGGTAGCCTGGTCTTCCTCAGCTGCAATAAATTCTCCCCAGAGGACCTGAGTGTGCGGGGAGGATTATAAGGAAAGAGGTGCTCCCGCAAGTAAGCTGGACCCAAGCCATGTAGGGCTGTAAATGTTATAACCAACACCTTATACTGCTCCTGGAAGCTACTAAGCAGTCATTGGACACATCCTATTGATGCTTGTGATTAAATCTTTTTGAAATCAATTGGATTTAAGAATTTAATGGTAGTATGTCTGGTTGTTGTTGTTTTTAAGATTCCTGAGTGGTTAATGTTCTGCCTTTGAGGATGTTTAAAGGAACACTAAAATATTTGCTTGAAGGGACTATAGAGCTCACAGAGAATGGTCTTCAGAAAGATCATTGCAGAGCATGACATGAGGGAAAGAAAGGAGGGGCGATTAGAGCAAGGATATAATTTAAGGTTGGCCCAGGTGTTTATCTGCCTGAGAAGACAAGATGCCATCTTCCTCACATTCTATGTGGAGAAAATAACCAGATTGGCAGGTGAATCTTCCTTCAACAATGGTAATAGCATCCAGCATGACCTGAGACTAGTAGTATAGCTGAAGTGGGGCTGGGCAGGCTCTATGATACTTGGTTCTGCCTTTCTACATATTGCTACCACTTCCTGATCTCTAAGGTTGCTGCCTTACTCTAATTAATGACAGGGACTTCCCTGATTAACCTTAGCAAGGAAAAGTACAAATTCTGAGTCAAAGAAAGAATTAATTTCAGTGATACAGCTCTGTCCTTTGGGGCTATTCTCAGTTATTTCTTATCTGGTTTTGCTTAGGACACATAGCGTTTGCATTCAGGGAGTGCTCTAAATTGCATCAATCTGTTTGAATATTTCTGCAAACAGATGTTCCATGAATACTGAAATACTTAATTTTAAAATTTAAGCTAACTAAAGGTCTGGACAGATGGGACCCTTTCTGCCCCAGATGGAGGCCGTAGCAACCAAACGCTGCGGCCTCCAGGAGCCCTAAAAAGAACATGCTACTGGCGGGTTCTTTTTAGGCTGCGTGCGAGGGTGCCATTGGTATGCTTGCACACCATAATTACATCCGTGTGGCGTTGAGCTGTTTGGGCCCTGCGCCGCGTGGATGTCATCATCATACGCCCCGTCTGTATGGGGCAGGGGTAGGCAACATTTTTGAGCCAGGGGCTGGGTTGCTATCCCTCAGACAACTGAGGGGGGCCGAAGCCAAAAAATAAATAATTAAATAATTTAAAATAAATAAATAAACCGGGACAAATGTAGGACAAAATTTTCAAATGGAAGACACTTTTTAAAAAAAAAAAATGGAGGACACGTGAAAAAAATTGCTGATTTTTTAAAAAAATGTTAATATAAATGCATGTTTCTGAGGCTTCTATAGACAATTGCCCCCCTTGCCCACCTCCTCCTGATAGGCTAAAGGCCCCATTCCCTCACACGAGTGGCCAAAGGCTCCGGCAGCAATCAGCGGCAGGACCGGGCTGGGGCCGGTCCCAAGGCCTTGCTGGGCCGCATCCAGCCCGCGGGCCGTAGGTTGCCTACCCCTGGTATGGGGGCATGCCAAGATGGAGCCCAGGGTGCATGGTAGGGTTGCTGAGTATGTAAACACTCAGCCCCCGAATACCCCTAGTTTGGGCCCAGGCCAGCGCAAAGCACCCATTTGTCAAGCCCCTAATTGAAGAAGTCCCTGTGTTCAATGGCTATCAAAAAATACCCAACAGGAGTTCCAAAAGTGTTTATAGCTACAAACTATGCAAGGTACAAATATATATCATAGCTCTAGTATATAGATGTGATAAATAGAATGTGTTCATTTATCAAAAACCAGTAATAGCTCAAACTTATCACAGATAATTGATTTCAGTAGCAGTAAATTGCCTAGCAGTAATGCCTCCCAAGTTGCAAAAACTGTTTTTGTAGCTAAAGCTATGTGACTTTTCTACATCATCTGTTTCCAAATTACAGATGGGAAATTTGATTATAAAAAGACACTTGCCATATATAATATGGGCAATGCAAAAAAAACTACAAATCAGGATGTACCACTCAGTGGCGTTACTGTGGTTGGTGTCACCTGGTCCAGGGTGGTGGTGGACTGCACTCGCCTCAGGCCAGCCATCTGCCAGCCCAGACTGTTGCTGTGGGCGGGAGCACTGTGACCTCTGGAGCTCCTATTCAGGGTCCAGCATGGCTGCTCACCCAACAGCCACACAGCATTCTGAAGGCGCTGCCCCCCCTCAAGACCTTCAGAGTCCAGTATGGCTGCAGCGGCCTTCAGAGTTTAGTGCGACTACTGCACATTCTGCTATGATAGACTGAAGACACTGCTCACCTCCCCCCAGTAGTGGCTGCTGCTTGTGGGGGCAGCACTGCAGCCTCCAGAGGGCCTGTTCAGGATCCATATGGCTGCTCACCTAGCAACTGTTCCTGACTGAATGGAGAGGACACCCCCCTCCCCATCAGCAGCTGTTTCTCAGGGGAGCAGCACTGTGACCTCCAGAGAGCCCGTTATGGGTCTGGCACAGTGGCTGTGCAAGTGAAAAAGGGATGATTCCCTTTCTTGCTTGATCAGTAATTGTGCCAGTCCCTCTGGGTGTCACCCAGTGTGAGCAGCATCTCCCCACATACACATCCCTTAATGACACCTCTGGCTCCACTGCAAAATCTAATGTGGTATGGCGACCTGTGCTGGCTAGATAACTACACATCTAACACGTACTACTAGTTTCAAGAAGGTTTTTTAAAGAAGAACCTGCAGGAAAACAAAGGGTAATTTGTTTAAAAAAATAAGGCCAATGCCCAAAGCTATTTATTTATTTATTTATTTATTTCCTGCCTTTTTGCCAGTTAGGGACTCAAGGCAGCGTACAAGGTTTAAAACAAACATAATTTAAAATGAACACATACAAAATTTTAACAGTAATTAAGCCTTTTAATTTAAATTCAAAAAAACTAAAAGGAACAACAACAACAACAACAACAACTAATAAAAGCCCAAGATATTATACATGGCTTGTTTCCTCTGAAAAATCATTTCTCAAAGGTGTGCCGGAATAAAAAGGTTTCTACCTGTTTGTGAAAAGACAGTAAGGAGTATGCCAGTCTAGCTCCTCAGAGAAGCAAGTTTCAGAATCTGAGAACAGCCACCAAGTAGGCTTTTCCCCATTTCCCCACTAAATGTATCTGTGAGCGTAGTGAAGCGCAGAGCAGCGTCTCTCCAGAGGATCTCAAAACACAGAAAAGTTCATACAGGAGAGTGTGGTCCTTCAAATAACTTGGACCTGAACCATATAGGGCTTTATAGGCCATCACCAGTACTTTAGGAGTCCTGAAGTTGCAGTGGTTAAATGCCTGTACTTCATCCACTGACTCACAAATCATAAGATTGCGAAGCTTTTTGTGGGTTTTTTGAGCTTTGTGGCCATGTTCTAGAAGAGTTTCTTCCTGACGTTTCATCAGCATCTGTGCCTGGCATCTTCAGAGACTGCGAGTTTAATTCCAGGCTGAGTTCAGGCTCGACTCAGGCTTGCATCCTTCCGAGGTCATTAAAATGAGTACCCAGCTTGTTGGGGGCAATTATCTTACAGTTGTAAACTGCTCAGAGACTGCCTAGGTGGTATGAAGCTGTATATAAATGAAGCTGCTATTGCTATTGGTTATTGTTGCTTTGAATTGTGCCTGGAAACAGCCAGGAAGCCACAGGAGTAGTGTGTTCCCTATAGTCAATCCCAATTAACAATCTGGCTGCAGCTCTTTGAACCCACAGAAGTTTCTGAATACTCTCCAAAGGAAGAGTAATCCACATGTAATGTAACTAAAGTATGTGTCACTGATGCCAGATCTGATGTCTCAAGTAGCAGGTGTAACAGGTGCACATGTCTTAAGTGTGCAAATGCACTCCTGATCTGCCAGGTTCAGAGGAGTAATATATTACAGAAAGATATGATAAAAAGGATTTGAAATGCGTTCAGCTGTGGAAGCAGTAGGGTTTTTTATGTACATCCAATATGAATGCAAATATAGCAGATGTTTGTCAGGAAAAGAAATTGCTTATAACTAAGGAAAGCAAGGAATTCAGAACGAGTCGAAATACATACTGTAGTATCCTCCTTATTCTGAACCTTACAAAATCTTGTTCAATCGGCATGAGCTTGACCTCACTGTTGTTGTTTAAAAAACACAGAGATAGCAGAGGTTAGATAGATGGTAATTAAAGATGGCCTTCTCAATCATAGCTGGTCATTGACAGCTTTCATTTGGAATACTCTCCTCAGAGAAGTTTGCCTGATGTCCAGAGTGAGCCATTTAATGCTTGGAAAATACTTGTTTGTTTGCTAAGGAATTTGAGCATGCTGAATATTGATTTTAAGTAATATTTTACAGTTCAACAGGGAGTCACTGCTTCTCAGTTTAATATAATTTGTGTTGATATTTAATTGCATAGTTGCAATTTTTTAACTGCACATCACATTTGATACTGATGGATTGCTGATAGTTTATGCTACAAGTTGGCTCATACATTCTACAATATAAACAAATAAACTGACCACACATTTGGGTTCAATGTTTACCCTGACCCAATAATTTCTCTCATAGCAGCCTGAATTGGAAGCATTGGTACCTCCTGGTCTTGCCTAGCTGTAGCCTCCCATCCAGCCTTGATGCCCCTTAGTAAAGAATATTTTACATCCCGGCAGAAAAGGATGCACTAAGAGTGAAAGCTATTGAAAGAAATGTGCAGTTTACAGCAATATCTTTATCTTCTAAATGTCCTATTCATCAGAAATTTAACCAGTTTGTCAACATTCTGACAGTGTTGTTGTACATCTCCATTAATTCCTCCCAGTACCAGAAAAGTCTATTTAGAGTGGAAATGCTGAGTTCAATAAATGAAGAATTGCTATGGCTACAAAACTAGCTGCTATGTTCTTTTATTTACCTGGTAACAAAGTTAATATTTTGCAAAATAAGAATGTCTCTATAATTAGATCCCAAAATAAGTATGCTGTGTGTCACAATTCCTATGCTTCTGTCCACTCCCTTGCTCATCAGTGAGCCAGTGAAGGATTCTTTTCAGCATGAAAGGTGTTCCTTAGAAAGGTTAAAAACATATAAAAATAATTTTAAAATCACATGTTCATTATAGCTGCTAGGTATTCTGGGGAAGGGCAGTTTAAGTTTTTCTGTGTCAAATTTTCTGCTCAGAATTTGCCTTCCTATGCAGAATGTAGGTAGGTGTTAGCTTAGGAAAGCTAACAATACTTGGGGAGATCCCAAATGGCAGATAGGGAGGACCCTTGCTGCTTCAGCTCCTTTGGAGGATTAAGGACGAAAGAAATGTGATCATGGAAGCCTTGTAGCATGCCTGCTTTGATCCAGAGTCAATCTAAATTTATTTGTGTCCCATCCACAAATATACATGTGTGTGTTCATCAGTGCCTCATGGTGGAGTGGAATATCTCAGTGTCCTGTCCTAAGGCCATTACTCTTCAAATTTTGTATCAATGACTTTGGTGAGTAATGGACTCTCCTTCTTTAGAGGTCTTTAAGCAGAGGCTGGATGGTCATCTTTTAGGGATGCTTTCATTGAGAGTTCCTGCATGGCATGGGGTGGACTGGATGGCCCTTGTGGTGTATTCCAACTCTGGGATTCTATGATTCTATGAGATAACAAGGTGCAGGGAATCTTTATCAGATTTGCAGCTGACACAAAACAGGGAGGGGTGGCTAACTGATTGGAAGATAGGAACAGACTTCAAAAAGACCTAGATAGTCTAGAAAATTGGGCAGGAATTAATAAAATGCAATCCCATTCAGATAAATGCAAAATTCTGCATTTAGACCACAAAAACCAAATGTACAGAGATAGGATGGGTGATATATGACTCAGCGAAAATAAGATTGGGGTTATTGTTGATCATAAATTGAACATGAGCCAACAGTGTGATGCTGCATCGAGAACAGTACATTTTAGCCTGCATTAATAGATTAATAGTTTCCAAGATGAGGAAAGTAACAATCCCACTATATTCTGCCTTGGTTAGGCCTCATTTGAAGTACTGTGATCAGTTCTAGGTGTCACATTTTAAGTAGGATATAGACATGTTGTAGCAGGTTCAGAGAAGGGCAAAGAGGCACAGAAAACAAAACAGATGAGAAAAGGTTGAAGGAGCTGGGTTGAATGAAGGAGTTTAGCTTGCTAAAGAGAAGGCTGAGGAGTAACATGATTGCACTCTTTAAATTCCTCAAGGGCTGCCACATAGAGGAGTGGGAAGGCCTGTTCTCTGCCATCTCAGAGGGTAGGACCAGATCTAATGGTCTGAAGTTACAGGAGAGGAGATGTTGATTGAATATTAGAAGGAACTTCTAATAAATAAATCTTAGAATATTAGAAGGAACTTCTTGACAGTAAGAGTAGTTCAGCAATGGAAAAAGATTGCTCAGAGAGGTGGGGTCTCCTTCTTTTGATGTCTTTTTTAAAAAAGAGATTGGGCAGTTCCCTGCTCAGAATGCTTTCGCTGGAAATCCTGCATGGAGCAGGAGGTTGGACGGGATGGCCCATGAGGGCCCTTCCAACTATGATTCTATGACTCTATGATCATTTGATTTGTATGCACTGTGATGTGATTAAATTACTTTCTGGAACTTATTTTTTTAGTTATATATCCCAAGGCTGTCTCCATAACTTACTTCCTCTTCACTTTATCCTCATAACAAGTTGGTCCAGCTAAGAAAGTATACACTGGCCCAGGGACATCCAACATGTTTCCTGGGTTAGTGAGAACTTGTGACTGGATTACTCATGTCTCAGTGCAGCTTTATAATCACTGAGACCACCCTGGGTTGCTTTGGATCCCATATGGGGAAAAAGCAGGATATAAATTAAATGAATAAATAATAAATAAACAATTAATATGCTCTCCGGATGGGTCCTAGAAGAGATGAAGCCTGAAATCTTCCTGGAAGCCAAGATGACTAAACTAAGGCTGTCGTACTTTGTACACATTATGAGACGGCATGTCTCATTAGAAGAGACAATGCTAGCAAAGGTTGAGGGATGTAGAAAGAGATGTAGGCCACATGCTAGATGGATGGATTAAGGAAGTCAAGGGTATGAATTTCCAAGACCTAAGCAGAGCAGTGGACAGGGAGTCTTGGAGCTGTCTCATCCACAGTGTCACCATCAGCTGGAATTGACTTGAAGGCAGTTAACAACAAAATAGCAAGCATTCCTAAACTAAGACAGTTAACAACAACAAACAATCCTATACACACTTATTTAGGAGTAAGTCCACTTAACTAAAAAGGGCTTCCTTCTGAGCAGATATGTATAGGATTTATCCTGCAACAGCCATGAGTCACTAGCATTAATTAATTGCAGTTTCCTTATGATCCTCATTGGAAGGGAAAGCTCACATCCTAAATATGCACACCACCCATTTAGAGAGCAAAAAGTGTTTTGAAAAACATAGGATGCTTCATACTGAAGAAGATAATGGCTTTGTATCAAGACCTGCATATCTGGATTCCTTGTTTCATTCCTTTGCTCGGTTGCTGTGGGAAAATATAAACAGAGCCAACTAGTATGTTTCTGTCTTGTTATGACAAAATAAAATAGAAGGATGTAAAACCATTTCTAGAAGAAATCTTCTAAGATTTATTTTTATTTATTTAGGCAAAAGCTCATAATGTGGATCCAGGTTTACTTTTACAAACCTGGAGGGGAAGCTTCCCCTCTAGATATTTCCTTACTCATGTAGGGATACCCATGTTTCTCTAAAGGGTTACAGATAGGGTTGCCATAAGGCAGGACCTCCAAACTGGGACAAATGTAGGGCCACATTTTCAAATGTAGGACACGTTTTTTGTTTTTAAATGGAGGACACATGAAAAAAATTGATAATTTTTTAAAAATGTTAATATAAATGCATGTTTCTTAGGCATGCTCAAAATGGAGGACATTTTGGCATTATTCCTAGACAGATGGCTGAAATGTACTTCTCTTTCTGGCCAAACACCCCCCCCCCCATTCTACAAGAACATTTCCCACTCCTAAGCAGGCATAGCGTTTGCAAGATCACAGGCAGTCCTTTGTGCCTTTGAAAACTACATTTCCCACTTCCAAGCAGGCATAGCATTTGCAAGATCACAGACAGTCCTTTGTGCCTTAGAAAACTACATTTCCCACTTCCAAGCAGGCATAGCATTTGCAAGATCACAGACAGTCCTTTGTGCCTTAGAAAACTACATTTCCCACTTCCAAGCAGGCATAGCATTTGCAAGATCACAG
>NC_056522.1:112419129-112436028 GCF_019175285.1 Sceloporus undulatus | reverse complement strand
GCAGCCCCTTGTGCCATTGAAAACTACATTTCCCACTCCCAAGCCTTCTTAGCAATTCCCCCCTTCCTCCTTTTCCTTGCCCCCTCCAACCCCCCCAAACCCCTCATTCCCTCTTTTTCCCAGGTATGTCTCAACTTAGGAGGGATTTATGGGACAGATCCAAAGCCTTTTTTTCTATTCTAATGGGGGCAAAGCCTTGAGAAGCCCTGGACCCCTGAGAAGAAGAGGAGGGGGCTAAGAGAGAGGAAGAAAGAGAAAAAGAAGATGAGGAGGGGGAGAAAGGAAGAAAAAGGAGAGGAGGAAGAGGAGGAGGGGAAGAGGAGGAGAAGAAGAAAAACGGAACAATAATAAGAAGAGAAGGAGGGGAAAGAGAAAGGGGGAAGCAGCTCGCCTGAGTGTAAATTCCTCCCTGCTCGGATGTTGCCCAAATAAGGAAGCAGAGGGCTGGCCAATAAGGGCAGGGCAGTGCAGCAGACCCCGCCCCTGCTGGTTTCAGTCGTCCTGTTGCTGTTGCTCCAGACAAGCTGCACAGGCAGCACTCTATAGAAGGTAGGCAGCAGCCCTGGGAGCTCAGAGTTGGGCAGCCACCCGGGGTCGGGGTCGGGATGGGACTGGGCACGCCCCCCAGGGGGCGGGAAAGTCCCGCCCACCCACGTGAAATGGCAAGCCTAGTTACAGAAGAGGTAAATGTGGGGCATGGGGAGAAAAGAGGCTGCAGCTAGGCAAACAGCAAAACTTAACCCCTCACCTTCTATGGGTTCAAATATCAAGGCCCAACCTCATCTCAAAATCTATGTTGTTAAATGCCTTCAAATTAGCTTGGACATATGGCGACCCTGTGACTGAGAGACCTCCAAATCACTCTGCCCTCAACCACCCTGCTCAGCTCTTGCAGATTAATGGCTGTGGCTTCTCTGATTGAACCCATCCATCTGGTATACAATCTTTATCTTTTCCTATCTATCAGCTTTCTTTACTGTCCAGCTCTCACAATTGGGGGGCGGGGAGGTGAAATACAATGGCATAGACAATCCTAACTTCAATATTCAGTGATATATTTTCTTGGATCTTTTCTAGCTCCTTCATAGCAGCCCTTCCAAGTCCAAGTATTCTTCTGATTTATTGATTGCAGTCCCTGTTCTGATTTATGACTGAGCCTAAGTATGAAAAATCTTGAACTATTTCATGTCTTCATTGTCTACTTTAAAATTATGTAGAACCTTGTGGTCATTATTTTTGTTTTCTTAATGTTCAGCTGTAGACCTATCTTTGTGCTTTCTGCCTTGATTTTCTTCAATAATCTTAACAAATCTATGGCGGGATACACACCGCCATATAGTACGTATAGGATACGTACTAGGGTTAGGAAGGGGCGGTGCTTCCGCACCCCCCCTAACCCTAGTACGTATCCTATACGTACAAGATGGCGGCGCACCTTCTACATGGGCCCAACCTCAACAGTATGTGAAGGCCTGGCAGCACAAAAATGTTTTAACTTGCCACCAGATTCTATTCGGATGTGAAACCTTCTACACTTGTCCCTCCATATTTGCTTGACCCCTGTGAATATGGGAAAACTGCAAATAACAAAAACACCATGTTTTTACCTGAGAGGACATCTCCCTAGAAATCTCTTGTGGTCAATGTCCGACAGACATTGACCATAGAACTGCACTGGAGGAGCTACAAATGCCTAGTAGAGTATTCTCTCTAGGAATCTCTACATCTTTCAGTGCAACTTTTAGTTAAAGTTGACTATAGAGTTGCACTGGAGAACCTAGATATTCTTAGAGAGAACATATTAATCAAATCTGTGAATAATCAAATCTACAAATATCAAAGCTGCAAATATGGAGGGATGAGTGTATTATTTTTCTTTATCTTTCTTTCTTTTCCTCCCAAAACTACACTCTGCTTTTTAAAAAAATGATTTTAATTTAATTTAATAATTTGTTTTATTTATATACCGCTATTCCAAAGATCATAGCGGTGAACAGCAAGTAAGCTAATTAGCAAGTAAGCTAATTTGCCCCCAACAATCTGGGTACTCATTTTAGCTCCCTCCTCGGAAGGATGCAAGCCTGAGTCGAGCTTGGGCCCTTTTGCTGGTCTTGAGCTCGCAACCTTGTGGTTTTGAGTGAATGGCTGCAATACAGGCATTTAACCACTGCACCACCAGGGCTCCATATTTAATGGGACTTGAGCATCTACGGATTTTGTTATACATGGGGGATCTTGGAACCAAACCCCAAAGTATAACAAGGGTCCACTGTATAAGGGACCACCTGTCTCAGTATGGGAGCGAGCATGGTGTGGTGGTTTGAGCGCTAGACTACAACTTGAGACCAGGGTTCAAATCCCATCTCAGCTATGAAACCCACTGGGTGAGCTTGGGCAAGTCACATGCTCTCAGCCTCAGGGGAAGGCAGTGGTAAACCACTCTGAACAAATCTTGCCAAGAAAACCTCATTTAGTTTCGCCTTAGGGTTGCCATACGTAGGGAATGACTTGAAGGCATACAACATACATACACACACCTCAGTATCAACTTTCCTGATTGTTAGAATGTTCAGGAAATTCCTCTTGGAGCCCTGGTGGTGCAGTGGTTAAATGCCTGTACTGCAGCCACTCACTCACAAACCATAGATTTTGCTGTGTTCTGTAAAGCAGCTGAATAAATGCTTCACATACAAACATACTACTGTAATGAAAGACCAAGTTGTGGCTACCCGCACCTCTTCATTGACCATCCATCCTTTTAATTGTGCACTTGGAATGTTCATGAGAATTAATCTATGATGAATTTGTATTTGTTTACATATTTCAGGAGTCTTTGTGGGATTCCTGATAATGGATGTCTCAAGGCATCTACTGAATGCTTCCTCTTTAATTCTTCAGAACAAGTTTTTATCTTTTGGGGAGTTGGTTTAGAAGAAATACCGCTTCCTTAACCTTTCCCATTTTCAGATGTCACCATCTGCTGTGACTCACCTTAAGAGCATGTCACTGTCTGTGTGCTGAAGGGATATTTCAGTCATTTTGGGCACTGTTTGCTTTTCTTTATGAAATTCCATTGGAAGGAAAACAAGAAAGCTGTGAAGCATGGGAGAGGCAGACATAGTGGATGTATTGCATTAATGCAGATATGACTGCATCTCACAAATTCTTGTCTGTTTTTTCTTCTGCAAAAAGCAAAACTGAACTCTATCATCATAATGGTAAGACAGATAACCACTTTTTCTATCTAAGATCATTATATTTTGAATTTATTCGTTTCAGAATATATGTATTTTCTTAAAACAAAACAAAGCTGCAGTTGGCATTGCAGACCAAGATGAAGAATTTGGTTTGTGGAAAATGTTTTGCTCTTGGGTGTGGAGGAGATGAGAACAGGCATGTCTTCTAAAACTTGCTTGCTGTTTTCAATATTGCTCATGTTCCATACCTTTTTTTAAGCACCTGCATGAACACGAGGAATTTCACTCTATTCATTTCTTCCGCTCTGCATTCTCTGGAATGCTCTGCAAGTAAACTTGGCCTACAGTCATACTGTGCAAGTTGCACTAAGGAAATGGAGACTAATTTCTAGGAAAGAAGAAAAGGTTTGGGCCGTTACTCATTTAAAATATGTTTGGAACTGAAATAACGTGCCATTTCTTTGGCTTTAGGTGACCAGTTATCCCTGTGTGGTAGCATTCTTTATACATTTTACAACGGACAGTATCTACCTGAAAATCAGGAAGGAATGCAAGAATATGTCTAGTTTTCAGCGGGGAGGGTCCTTACACTTAATGAATGAGATATTTTAATGGAACAGCAAGAAGCATCTCATGTAAGCAAGGAGCATCTCATTTAATTCAATTTTCAGGGCTGGGAGATGATACAGAAATACTTTAAATAAATGATAAAGTAACTAATATTGTATTTTATTCCCTGTTAAATCCAGTTTTAATCAGAAGTTACATTTTTAAGCAAAAGCACCAAAAATGCCACTCAGCTATTATTTTAAAAGAAATACAACCAAGTGACATATATTAAGGATTCCACTTTGAAATGATATGACCAAAATGTTATACAGAAACAGTTGACTAAGATACGTAGGCAAGCGACATCCTTACAAACAAAAACTATATCAGGGTTAACTGTTAATACATAGACATGGGATCATACTTACTGTGGTTCAGTAGAACTAGATAAAGATATTTCTATACTCTAGTATGCTATCTTTTCTGTTATGTTGGATTTTGTTAATTTAGCTTTTATTTTTCATTACTCTTATAAACAAGCCACCAGGATTATTGATCTAGCTTGGGTCAGTGGCAAAACAGTCTATATTTTCTTCAGATCCATCCCACATTCATTCTTTCAGCTGCAGTAAACTGGGAAGTTTGTGAATGCATGCTTGCCTCCAGCCAGAAAACCTGAGCTCATGCTTATCTTCCTTTCCTGAGCATAAAGATGGGCACATAGGTGATATACATAGAACCACTTTCCCTATAACAGCTTCATATCATGTTTGTCATATCCTAGTTGTCTCTTTTATGCTTTGTTTTTATGCAGTGCAGCTATAAGCAACCTTGCAGAGTCCCAAATTTTATTAGGTCACAGAACAGCTTGTCTGCCATTTGTATCATAAAATAAAACAATTGAGTTTTGCCAAGCTTAGTTGCCCAGCTACTGGGATGCAATTATTATTCATAACAATTAATCAGGTTAATAACTGTTTACAAGCCCAAGTGTAAAGGTGATGCGAGCACGTGATGAAGTGCTCAATGAAGTATACTTTCATATCCTTTTTTCAAAACAAGTAGTGAGGACTGGTATGCTTTTCTTATGATTTTTTCATATTCTGTAAAGTGATATCCGAAGCAGGTCTGCGTATGCATTGTTAGATCATAGAATCATAGAGTTGGAAGAGACCACAATGGCCATCCAGTCCAACCCCCTGCCATGCAGGAAATCACAATCAAAGCATCCCCAACAGATGGCCATCCAGCCTCTGCTTAAAGACCTCCAAGGAAGGAGACTCCCCTACACTCTGAGGGAGTGTGTTCAGTATACACTGTACTTATATTATGCTACTTATGATGACACCCTAACCTGTTGAAGTATCCAACAGACAAGTTTGCAGTGTATTATTTGAGGAGAGGTGTATATTTCTTATGTTGTTGTTGTTATGTGCCTTCAAATAATTTGGTGACCCTTATGGTGACCCTAAAGTGGATCTATCATGGAATATTCTGGGATTGAGAGTGTGTGATTCACCCAAGGTGGTGAGTTTCAATGGCCAGGCATGGAATCAAACCTATCTCCCAAAACGTACTCCAGCATTCAATCCATAATACCATGCTGTCTTTAAGGTGTATATAGATGTACATAATTTCAATACTGACATGCACTTTCTCCACTACAGAAACATATACTGCATAATTATACCTAGATTGGGCTCAGGGGAACCAGTTCTTCTGCTTAAAGCATATGCAAAATTTTCATAGTGCTTATTGGCTGGCCTTTGTATCATTCATGTAGCATCTTCATTCCTTCTCAGAGCAGGACTGTTTATAGCATGGATTGGCCTTTGTATCACTCACAAAAACCTTTTGCTTAAGAAAATATCATATATTTCTGCTACAAAAGTGGAGGGGGTGACTATCAGCAATGAGTTAGGGGCCAGATAGATATTCCAGGGAGAGCACAACATGACACCCAGCAGAAGCTCTTGCCAGTGCATTTGCTATTTCCTTGTGTTGTACTGTATCTGTGCAATGTGAGAAGGTCATACTAAATCAATAGGACCTCTTCTGAGTATCTGTATTTGGATTTTAAATTATTGGCTTAATATTTAGATTTTTTTAAATATCTGAGGAATATGTTAGAAAATTTGCAGCATTTTTAAGTCTTACATTCAGAAGTGTTTACTTTTAAAAGAGGGTGTGGGAGCTTATTAGAAAGCAGGGGGTTCTATCTCCCTGTGTTCTGCATGAGTTAGAGTCCTGAGTATACAGAACTATCATGGGCTCCTGTGAGAGTAATTTTGTTATCTCTCTACCACAAGATAAAGCAATCTGATCACAACTATTGCAGACATATCCCCCCCCCCCCCAAAAAAAAATCCCCCAACAAAAGTTAACTAGAAAAATCAGAGGAGATAATCTTACAGAAAGAATTAAAAAAATATTTCTCAAAATACGTTCACAGTTCATCACAAACTAGCCAGAGTACTGTTAGTTCCAATTAGAACAGATCACCTAAGCCAGGGGTTCTCAAACTTTGCTTCTCCAGATGTTTTGGATTTCAAGGCCCAGGATCCCTCACCATAGGCCACGCTGGTTGATGTTTCTGGGAACTGAAGCCCAAAGGTTGAGAACCACTGAAACTAACTGTTGGTAAATCAACATGTAGCTAAATCCTATCAATTCAGTCGGTCTGCTCTAGAAGATTTAGACCACTGATCCCTGCTCCTTCTCCCACCCCACCACACACAGAGAAATATATCTTGTGTTGCCCTGAATGATGTTGATGATTTCACTTGTGATTTGAATTAAACAGATATTTGAGTACTTGTGCCTAATCACACCAAATTCAAAACAAAATGGACCCCCCCCCCCAAAAAAAAAACCCCCCAAAAACCAAAATTTAATGTTTGGTCTAAAAAACATACAATCCCCCCCCCCCCCCAAAAATTTTTTTAGGTAAATACATTCTAGAGTTAAAAAAAGAGCAGGAACCAAAAATGTTTGTTCAAAGGTTACCCCAAAAGTTGACAGATTACGTCAAAACCGTTTCTGCAGTCTCCATTTTGGTCCTATTAAACAACACAGCAAATTTGGTGACTGTGGATTGAGCATGTGGTTTTGGATAGCATGACAGACACTTTAAATTATAGCATAAATAAGGGGGTGTGTCTGTGAGTTTAAATGGGTACACAGAGAACAGCACTAATTATAATAACTAGGAGTTTCTCTTCTTCATTTGCCCCAAATGAGGGCTACCTGCATATTCTGTCTCTTACTCATTTTAAAGAAAAAAATAGTAGATGCATTTGCTATCCCTGTCCCTACTCCAATTTTTTTTATTAATTTGATGCATGATTCTAGCATATTATTTAGTTAAGAGTCCTAAATACTAACAGATTTATTGTAGCTTAAAATTTCCTATACCAGAGTCCACCAGTATATAAAGTATATTCAAGTCCACAAAAATTTATGCAAAGGTACTACTGTACAAGGCTCGTGTGTTGCTTTTGTTGTGACATACTATTATATGATCCACACTGGTCATCATTATTTCATGTTTTAACAGCTGCCAGTTATCTATTATTAAACATTATAATGTCATCTAACTATGCTTAGGAGTTTGTGAAGTGGTACAGCACAATCTATCCAAAGTTAAGTTCAATATTAAGTTCAATATTCAATATTAATAAGAGCAAGTTAAGAATGTGTTATCCCATTAAATCAGTGCTACTTTATACTATTTAACCTTGAACGGCTTATAATTTTAAACACCCATTTAATTCACAAGCACAGACACAGATATAATAGGCACTCATTTACAATTACATGTCATAATGCATCAGCAATAAGGTCAGAAATCAGAAACATAGCCATGTTAGGTCTGGAATATCCATATGCAGAGGTCTAGCAGCACCTTTGAGACTAGGGCCCCATTCCTACTGGGTTATAAAGCGAATCAAGAATCGGATTATAAGGACATCGTTCCCATTTAAATTCACGTTCGATCCTAGTTATAGGGAAATCGTTCCCATTTGAATTCGCATCCGATCCTAATTTGGTCAGTTTCTCTAGCAAAAACCCGAATCAGCGGTGGATAACCCGGGTAATCCTGACGCCACTTTTCCAGCAGTTCTTTTGCTAGGGACCGTGTCATCCAGGGTAAATTAATGGGAACATCGGGTGTCCGATTCAGGTATTTTGGGATGGGAGAGCCAATGTTAAAGGGGCTGGTCTGGGGGTGTCACCTGCTTTGTTCTCTTTCCTGGTGCCATTTTCCAGTTCACGTAGCCTTTCCTCGGTGGTGTGGGAAGCGATCACATGTGTAGCAGGCCCGTAGCTAGGCTGGGGCAAGCAGGGCACCGTGGGGCCCCCAGCCAAAGGGGGCCCCAAAGAGAGGAAGACAGAGAGATTTAGGCTGTATCTACACTGGAGAAATCACCCGGTTTGGCACCGCTTTCACTCTTTCCTGACTCTAGGCTGTAGAATTCTGGGAGTTGGGCCCACAACAAACTCCAACTCCCAGAATGCCATAGCCTTGAGCCAGGATGCTTAAAAGCAGTGCCAAACCGGGTGATTTCTCCAGTGTAGATGCAACCTCAGTCTCTCCCTCTCTCTCTCTGGCGTGTGCACGTCTGCATGCTCCCCTGCCCCTCCTGGGAGTTAAATAATAATAAAATAATAAATTTTTTATTTTTATCCCGCCCTTCCCAGGATCAGGGCGGCTTACAACAAGTTAAAAGCACAGCACACCAAATACAACAGATTAAAATACATAGCAATAAAAAATCATAACAAACAAGCAAAAAAGCCCCATAGCCCAACCTCTTGGCCACGGAAGAGGAGGGAGGCCCACAGGATTTTTATTCGGGGAATGCCTGTTGGAACAGGAAGGTTTTTAGATCCTTCCTGAATTGGGCCAGGGTGGAAGACGAGCGGAGCTCGGTGGGCAGCGCGTTCCAAAGGGCTGGGGCAGCCGTTGGAATTTGTTGTGGGACTGAGCACACACACACACACACACACACGGGAAGACCTCTGGATCTGAATTGGATCCCCTCTTATTCTTCCTCCTCCTCCTCCTCCTCTTCTTTTTCCTCCTCTTCCTCTTCCACTCTAGGCCCGACAACATACTCCAACTCCCAGAATTCCATAGCCTAGAGCCAGAAAATAGTGAAAGAGGTGCCAAGAGTGTGGATGCAGCCTCTCTCTCTCTGGTGCGTGCATGCTCCCTTGACCTTCCTGGGAGTTGGGGTTTGTTGCTGGTCGGCTGGGCCCTTTTTCTCTTCCTCCTGCTCCTCCTCTTCTTCCTCTCTTCTTTTTCCTTCCCTCTTCCTCCTACTTCCTCCCCTCTTCTTCTTCCTCTCATCTTCTTCTTCTTCTTCTTCTTCCCCTCTCCTTCCTCCTTTTTTCCCTCCTCTTCCTCCTCCCTTCTTCCTCCTCCTTCCTCCCCTCTTCCTCCTCCTCCTCTCCTTCCTCCCTTCTTCTTCCTCCCCTCTTCCTCCTCTTCTTTTTATCTTCTTTCTCCTATTTGCCGTATTCTTTCTCCTCCTTTTCTTCTTTCTCCTACTCTTCTTATTTCTCCTCTTCCTCTTCTTCCCCTCTTCCTCCTCCTTTCTCCTCCCCCTTCCTCCTCTTCCTCTATTGTTGTTGTTATTGTGTACTTTCAACTCCTTTCAGACTTATGGCAACCCTGCAGAGTTTCTCTGGCAAGTTTCTTCATGGGGAGGTTGCCTTTACCGTTCCCTGAGAGGCTGAGATAGTGTGACTTGCACAAGGTCTCCCAGTGGGTTTGCATGGCCAGTCTGTCTCCTCAAATTCTCTAGCCACCAAGCCAGCCTCCTCTTCTTCCTCCTCCTCCTCTTCCTCCTCTTCTTCTTCCCCTCTTCCAATCACAGTGATGCCCAAGCGCTCAGGCGCTTTAGCGATCCATCAACCGCTAAAAAAACCAAAAACCAGAAAAACAGGTTTGAAAGATGCAACTGGGAACAAAAATAGCCCGCGTCAAAATGCATTGGAGCAACTGATGTCACTGTGACGTCTAATCACCTAAGCGTTGATTGACAGCTTAAAAAAGAGAAAAAGGTTCAAGACAGGCAATGGGAACGGGGAACAAAAAAGTCTGCGTCAAAATACAACAGAGAAATATCAATGGGAAAGAGAACATGGGTCTAGAAAAACCGAGTTCGTTTACTCCCTTTTGTAATGGGAATGATGGACATGATTCGAATATGACTCAGAAACTTGATCCGAACCAAACTCGGAGCATGATTCATCGCTTTATAGCCCAGTGGGAATGGGGCCTAGTTGTGCGAAAGAAGTTGTAGCACAAGCTTTTGTAGATTTGCTGAGCCTACAAAAGCTTATGCTATAACTTCTTTCGCACAAAATGTTAGTTTCAAAGATGCTACAAGATTCCTTTGCATAGTAATGAGATTAGTATATCAATAATAAGACCAATAGTCAGTGAAATATTTTGCAGAGATCCAAAGGCTGTCAACATGCCTTGGATGATAGGCTATTGGTTGCATTCACATGTTACTTACAGCACAAGTTGAGTAAAGAATCCTTTGATGGTATTGGTAGTTGGCTGGGTTCCCTCCAGATTGGGAGTTAAATAGAAAATTCAGAACCCAGAGGTCTTATCCAAATTTTCAAACACTTCTAGTTTTTAAAACTGCAATGTCTGTGGGCATTGCTTAGTTTAATGATATCAGTGTAACTTATCATTAGTAAATATGTATATAGTTGCACTAAAAATGTTTTTATTTAAGAAGAGATTTTCAAGCATTTATATTTTATTCTACACTTTATTATTTATTTGTTCTGTGTTGGTAAATATGTTGCCACAGATGTGTTTAACTATATTTTAAAAGTATTGAATTATTTAATTAAGGAACATTGAAATAAACATAGTTAAATTGAATTATAGATATTAAAAACCTTACAGCAGGTATCCAGTCACTAATTATCTTCACAGATTAATCCTTAAATTCAATTCGCAATTCTGGCTGCAGTAAATCCATTCAATCAAAACTTTACATAAGTGTTGATTTACAGTTCAACTGTTGATTCAATGTTTTGTAGTTGCGTTCATCAAAAGACTGAGGCTTTGGAATTATATCTTATGCATCTACCATCTGAGATAGCCTTCCACTTCAGTGTTTCATTTTACAGCGGTTTTACTGATTTGCATTCCCAATCTTCCAAATCGTGAGAAGTGCCAGGAAGAGTACTGCATGGTATACAGTTCATGGCCCGTTACAAATGGGCCTTAAAGTGTGCGCTCCGTGCGTGCTAGGGTTAGAAAGGGGTGTCCTTTCCGGACACCCCCAACCCTAGCACGCACGGAGTGCACACAAAATGGTGGCGTCCGTTCCACACGGCCATCGCCATTATGACGTCATGACTGCGCTGCCTCTATACGGGGTGGGGCGGCCGTGACATTGTCACGCTGCGCCAGGGCAAATAGTGCGCCCCTTCCCCGGCCGCAAAAGGAGCTCCGAAACGGAGCTCCTTTTCCGTTTGCGTCGCTGGGCACAGCCTTCAGATGGCTGCGCCCAGTGACGCAGAGGAGAAAGGGGCCAAGTGGCCCCTTTCTTCTCCTCCCTGCCACCGCGGGGTGTCCTTGGGACTTGAAGCCCCAAGGACACCCCTTTCCAGGCTGCGGGGAAGGGGCCTTTTGCCGCTTCCCCGCAGCCTGGAAAGCGGCAGATCGGGGCCTCAGCAGCTGCCGTTGTGGCAGCTGAGGCCCCGATACATCGGGGAAAGCAGCGCCTACAGGCCGCCTCAAAGGGGCGGTCTGTAACGCGCCATAGTTTTCTCAGACATAGTTACCTCAGTAGGGTTTATTCTGAGGAAGGTGTGCATGAGATTACAGTTGCTTTTCTATTAACGTACAAAATACAAGCAGAGCATAAATGGAGGTACATAGCCATAGATCTCCACAGAAAAACTTGCTGTGTAGCTCTCTCAAGGCTGCAACCACTATCTCATGGTCTTCCTAACTGCCAAGTTCCTTCAGCCTCTGAGGTCTGGCTTTCATTAACTCTAACTGATGAAATATCAGCTAACCATCCTGAACTGTTAGCTACCTCTCATAGAATCATAGAATCGGAGAGTTGGAAGAGACCACAAGGGCCATCCAGTCCAACCCCCTGCCATGCAGGAAATCACAATCAAAGCATCCCTGACAGATGGCCATCCAGCCTCTGTTCAAAGACCTCTAAGGAAGGAGACTCCACTACACTTCGAGGGAGTTTGTTCCACTGTCGAACAGCCCTTACTGTCAGGAAGTTCCTCCTAATGTTGAGGTGGAATCTCTTTTCCTGCAGTTTGCATCCATTGCTCCGGGTCCTAGTCTCTGGAGCAGCAGAAAACAAGTTTGCTCCCTCCTCAATATGACATCCCTTCAAATATTTAAACGGGGCTATCATATCACCTCTTAACCTTCTCTTCTCCAGGCTAAACATCCCCAGGGCATGGTTTCCAGACCTTTCACCATTTTAATCGCTCTCCATTGGACATGCTCCAGTTTCTCAATGTCCTTTTTTAATTGTGGTGCCCAGAACTGGACACAGTATTCCAGGTGGGGCCTGACCAAACCAGAATAGAGTGGCACTATTACTTCCCTGGATCTAGACACTATACTTCTATTGATGCAGCCTAAAATCACATTGGCCTTGTTAGCTGCCACATCACACTGTTGACTCATGTTCAACTTGTGGTCCACTTGGACTCCCAGATCCCTTTCACACGTAGTTTCATTCAGCCAGTTGTCCCCCATCCTATATCTGTGCTTTTCATTTTTCCGCCCTAAGTGCAGTACCTTACATTTCTCCGTGCTGAATTTTATTTTGTTAGCTTTGGCCCAGTTTTCTAGTCTGTTCAGGTCATTTTGAATCTTGATCCTGTCCTCTGGGGTATTAGCTACTCCTCCTAATTTGGTGTCATCTGCAAATTTGATAAGTATTCCCCCAATTTTGTCCTCCAAGTCATTGATAAAGATGTTGAATAGAACTGGCCCGCTCAGGCTAGCTAACGTACTTTTCAGAGCAAAGAGTGGAATAAACTTCATTGGCTTCATATTCACCTCTCATTTTCCTATGGCAGTATGTATGAAGATTGGCATATGATCATTGTTTTTATTGTTAAATGCCTTCATGTCAACTCTGACCTGTGGCAACGCTGTTATAGGGTTTTCTTGGAAAGATTTATTCATAGCAATTTGCCACTGCCTTCCTTTAAGGCTGAGAGAGTGTGACTTGCCCAAAATTACTTAGAGGGTTTCCATGGCTGAACAGGGATTCAAACTCCAGTCTTCTGGAATCCTAGTCCAACACTCAAACCACCACATTCTGGTTCCCTGCAACTTGTCATGGATGCTTCAAGAGTAAACTATTCTATGTTCAGTTTCTACACATACAGGCTCTTTGCAATTGAGGATAGAATGAATACACTTTGAGTGTAATGTGTAAAGAAAAGAGAGGTACTGAAGAGATGGTTAACCAGTATCTATAGAAATACACATCAGTCTACAACTAGGACAAAAGGAGGGTTAGCTTTTAGTGTTATATTTTTCCACTCTTGATTTTGTGAGAGCCAGGAAGTTTAATAGTCTCTCAAACCAGCCATTCTTAACATATCTTAGACTTCCTGATTGGCTTCCAGGTGGGGAGGGGGGGGGGGTTAAGAAGTAGATCTGTATCTCTACATTTGCACTTCAGTCATCTGAGCAGCTGTGGCCACTGCCTGCCATTTGGATCATTTTGACCACTTGTTGTTGTGTTCCTTCAAGTCACTTCTGACTTAAGGCAATTCTGTGGCAACCCTGTCACAGGGTTTTCTTAGCATGATCTGTTGTGCCTTCCACTGAGGCTGAGAGAGTGTGACATCTCTAAGATCACCCAGTGGATTTTTATGGTTGAGCAGGGATTCAAACCCCTGTTTCCAAATAGCCAAAAACTCAAGCCACTACACTCTTTGGCCTCTACACACATTATTTTGTGACAAAAAATAATTCATGTGAACATCTTCCAGTGCAAATTTGCATCAGAACTTTGTGTTTGTTTTACAGTGCCTGTTTTGTATTTCAAACCAAATCCCATCTGGCATATATAAAAATACATATTTGCCAGTGAGCATCCTTTTTCCTATTCCATCTGTTAAAGCATCACTAGTTCACTGATCAAAACAGTAAAGTAATTTTCAGAAATGGTGGAGATGAAAGATTGGTTCCCTAATTCAAGATCTTGACTTATGGATATGTCACTCTTTTGTTTCTTTGCTGATTCTTCCCCTTGATATATAATTCCTCCATATGTTGTGATGTGTAGTAGCATATATTTATTCAGACATTATTTCTTCTTATTGTTATCCTGTAAAATCCCTTTAAAGATATTCTCCAGAGACCGATCATTGAATTTAAAAATAAATAAGCAAACACTGGATCATATTCATAACAAGCCTCTTTTGAAATATACGTTTTAAGTCTTGTTTTATAATTGCGGTAACTTCAGACATGATTTCTTGGCATTGGCTTGGGTTTTTTTTCAAAATACCCAATAAGAACAGTTGGCTTTCTACCATAACATCAAAGGTGGTTGGTTTTGCTTGAGGCAGCTTTTTGTCCTTCATAGATGAGAATAGACTGTGCTTCAGCAGCATTTCAAATTGCTCAGGCTTGTGTAGGGCAAGCAACCACCTCTGTGAAAATACCTTATTTCCTGGGCATTGTTCCACTTGTTGGCACCTTTCTCTTGACAATCTAGAAAGTTATGCCTGGTTCCTTGGCATCTTCAAGCAACCACCTCTGCCCTGCATTCAGCTGAAGTTGTATGGCTTCCCCCATCCGTCAAACATAGAATTTAGAGGCAATGGGTGACCCCCACCCTATTTTGTTACTCTTACATCTTTATCAGCATTACTGAGGGTAAGACAGGATGGAAGCTGCAATCTGGGAACATCCTAGATTCCCCACGTGTGCTACCCGTCCTATGAAATTACAGCTCCCTTCACCCTTTTGTTAAGAAAAACACCCTCTCTTATTACTTCATTATGCAAAGGATCTTGCAGTACCTTTGAGACTAACTGGAAGATAGAAGTTAGTGGCAAAAGCTTTTTTAGACTTGAGTCTACTTCCTCAGATACATGTAGTGGGCATCCATAAACCACTTGGGAGAGTTGGGCAGCAGTGAAAGATAGAAGTTGGTAGCATGAGCTTTTGTAGACTTCAGCCTACTTCTTCAGATGCATGAGGTGGACATGGATCCACTACATGTATCTGTGGAAGTAGGCTCAACTTCATGCTACGAAAGTTCATGCTACCAACTTCTCTCTGTTAATGTCAAAGACCCCTTTGCATCTTGATTTTCCAGACTAACACTGCTGTATATTTGAATTTTACTGCTTCATGTGAAGTACAAGTAAAATTATTAACTGGGCTAATTAGAAACTGAAGTATCTTCTATTGGTATTTTATGGTCTGTCTTGTCCCATATTTGAATGGGCTGCCCAGGTGTGCGAAGAAGCCTTCCCTTTGACCAAGACCTTGGGCATGTGACACTCTCTCAGCCTCAGACAGTGGCAAGGGCAAATCCTCTCTAAAGAAACTGGCCCAGAAAACCTCGTGATAGGTTTCCCTTACAGTCGCCATAGGTCAGAAGTGACTTGGAGACACACAACAACAGCAATTCCATACAAACAGGGCTCTGAATTTTCAACATGTGGTGGGACTGAGCCAGTGTAGTGTACTAGTTTGGGCATTGGACTATGACTCTGGAGACCAGGACTGAAATCCCAGTTCTGCCATGTGAACCCACACTGGGTGGCTTGGGGCAAGTTACACTCTCTCAGCCTCAGACAGTGGCAAGGGCAAACCCTCTCTGAAGAAACCTGCCCAGAAAACCCCACAATGGGGGTCCCCATAAGTCAGAAGTGACTTCAAGACTAATAATAATAATAATAATAATAGTAATGCTTTAGTGCTGCCATAGGTCAGAAATGACTTGGACACTCACAATGACTACAACAATTCCATACAAACAGGGCTCTGGATCTGCAAATATAGTGGGAGGCAGTGCAGTGTAGTGGTTTGAGCGTTGGACTGCCACTCTGGAGACCATGATTCGAATCCCAGCTCGGCCATGTGAACCCACACTGGCTGACCTTGGGGAGGCCACACTCTCTCAGCCTCAGAGGGTGCCAAAGGGCAAACCCCTTCTAAAGAAACTGGCCAAGAAAACCCCACAATGAGGGTCCCCATAAGTCAGAAGTGACTTCAAGACACATAAATAATAATAATAATAATAATAATAATAATAATAATGAAACAGTATGTACAGGGGTTTGGAGAGGGAGGGAGGGAAGGAGACGGATAATAAGAACTGGAGAAAAAGGGAGGGAAGGAGATGGATTATTATTATTATCATCCAATTATTATTATTATTATTATTATCCGTCTCCTTTCCTCCCTCCTTCTCCAATTTTACAGTGCTCAATAAATGAAGCTTAATAATAATCTGTAAATAAAGTTTTGTTGTTGTTGTTATCAAGCTTTATTTACAGAGTGCCATAAATTTACACAGCGCTGTACATACTATCTGTTACTGTAAGCCGCCTCGATCCTGATGGAGAGGCGGGGTAAAAATAAAAGGTTTATTATTATTATTATTATTATTATTATCATTATCATTATTTAAGAATAGAATAAAATAAAATAAACCTGCCCTGAGGTGTACATTCTACTGAAAATAATTTAACAAAACACATATGAATACATATTAAGATTAAATAATAGTATAACAAACAAATAACAGGAAATAATAATAATAGTTGATAATAATAATTATTATTTGCTTGCTTGTTGATACTATTGTTATTGTCTGATGTTGGATATTTTATTGTTTTTAGCTGCTTTTAATTGAATTCTGATGTAAACACTTTGTGCTTTTATTTAGTCTGTAACCTCGCTCCGATCCACCGGGAGAGGCGGGGAAACATAAATAAAATTTATTATTATTAAACAATAATAGTAAATAATAGTTGATAATAATAATAGTTGATAATAATAGTTGATGATGATAATAATAGTTTATAATAATAATAATAATAATAATAATAATAATAATAATAATAATAATAATAATAATAATAATAATAATATATCACC
>NC_056522.1:112404616-112419119 GCF_019175285.1 Sceloporus undulatus | reverse complement strand
CCACCCACCCCTTGTCAGTTTGTGGAGCTGAGGTTTGTGAGGCCCCCCCTTGCCTTTGCCCTGGCTGGCCCTCTTCCTCCCTCTCTCCCCCGCCTGCCTGGGTGCCAGGGGAGCCATTGCCATGGCCCCTGCAGCTGCTGCCGGTGGCGCTGGAGGCGGAGGCGGGCAGCGCTGGGGCGTGGCGGGCTGAGCCGTTCAGACACTCGGCGCCTCCGCGGGAGCCTCTCTCTCCCTTTCTCTCTCTCTCTCAGCCTGAGCCCAGGAGGAGGAGGAAGAGAGGAGCCCGGGAAGGAAAGGGCAGCAAGGGCTGCGCTCAGGGGACACACACACACACAGAGAGAGAGCGAGCCCCACAGTAAGTGCAGGGCTTTGCAGGGGGAGGCAGGGAAGGAGGGAGGGAAAGAGAGGGACCAAGGTCTTGCTGTCGCTTGCCCCTAAGGAGCCATGGGGGGGGGGGGGGGTTTGAGTGCCGGGACTCTGGGGACCTGGGTTCGAATCCCGGCTTGGGCCACGGGCAAGTCACACTCTCTCAGCCTCAGGGGGAAGGCAGTGGCAAAAGGGGGGCGTGCTTAGGTCTCCTCCGGGTGGAAGGCACGCAGCAGCAGTAAAGGCAGCCCTGTGAGGATAGTTTTCTATAGAGGGCTTTTGTTTTGCCATGGTTGGCCTCTGAGGCTGAGAGAGTGTCTCACCCCGGTGGATGCCCAGGGATATAGATCCAGGAGGTTAAAGATTTTAATCTGATGATGATGATGATGATGATGATGATGATGATGCTATTTGGTTTTTGGATTGGTTGGGATAAGAGGAAAGAGGGTTTTAATAAATTGTATGCTATTTGTCATTTTATGAATATTATGTTATCTGTTCCGTGTATGTAAGCCGCCTCAATCCCCTGAGAGAGGTCAGGTACAAATACATTTATTATTGTTGTTATTATTATTATTATTGTTATTATTAGCAGAGCCTGCTCCCCAGAGTCCTGGCCCAAGGCTGAAAGCACTTGGGTGCCACAGGACTGGAAAGAGGCAGGAAAGGGCTTGAGGAAGACCACGCTCTCTTTCTCCTGCGGTTGCCGCCTGCGCCTTTCCTCAGAGGCGGCGACGACAGCCCTTGAAGTGTCCCAGTGGCCTGCCTGCCTTGGGAGTGTGAGGCAACATTCCTTCCCACCTCCCTCCCTCCCTCCTGGCACCTGAGCCCTCCAGCTCTTAAGCCAGAGCAGAGCCTGGGAGTCTCCTGCCTGGGTGCCTGACTTGCCTCTTGCTGGCCTCATAAACAGAGACACTACCTTGAGATCCCGAGAATGGCTGGCAGAGGTTTGCTTCCAAACAGGCTTTTCTGCCTCTTTCTCGCTGTGCAGCATTTGCATCCTTTCAGAAGTTCTTGTTGAAGGACCAGAGAAGTACTGTTAGAGGGTTGTCCAGAAATCAGAAATCCATGACTACGTGAGCAGGTGAATTTTGCTAATGTGCAAGGTTTCATTGCATTAGCAAAAGGGTGGCCGGACACATCCTCCTTTTCCAGAGAACAGAACCTGGAACAACGGATGCAAGCTCCAGGAACAGAGATTCCACCTCAACATTAGGAGGAACTTCCTGACAGCAAGGGCTGTTCAACAGGGGAACGCAAGTCTCCTTCCTTGGAGGTCTTTAAGCAGAGGCTGGATGGCCATCTGTCGGGGATGCTTTGATTGAGATTTCCTGCATGGCAGAATGGAGTTGGACTGGATGGCCCTTGTGGCCTCTTCCAACTCTACAATTCTATGATTCTGTGACACACCCTACATTCCAGCCTTCTGCCCAGGAGGAGCTCTGAAACGCCCTCCATTTCGAGCATCGCCAAGAAGCATGGATTTACATTTATATTAACTGTTTTGAGCATTTGTTCAGTTGTGTCTCCCTCATTTTGCAGTGCTTTCTCCTCCTCTGCGGTTATTAGGACATCTGGTCAGCTTGAATGGGGATGCTTTTGGCCACATAAGACAGGTGACTTTTGGCCACATAAGACTTTGGCCAAACATTGCCAGATTAGCAGTTTTTGGCTTTTGAATGGACAAATGGTGGTACTGTTGTGTTGGGCTTCACAGAGGACAAAATACATGTTTCTGCTAACAAATCTTGATGAGGAGGAAGAGATTTCATTTATTTTTGTTCAGAAGAATAAAGAAGCGGCCCTGAGTCATACCCCAGTGTTTCACTGACACAATCTGTAGCTAATGAAAATCATATTTATTAAGAATGTGACCTTTGTACTGACAAGTCGTTTCGCAATTAAAGGTTTGCATAACTACAGCATAAACTATATACCTGTTTAGGAGTGTAATCCCTGAATAAGACTCTGGGAGACCAGAGTTCATATCTCTGCACAGCCATACTGAGTGACCCCAGAGAAGTCACATTCTCTCAGCCTCAGAGGAAGGCAAAAGGCAAACCCCCTCTGAACACATCTTGCCAAGAAAACCCTTTGATAGGGTTGCTTTAAGTTGGAAATGACTTGAATGACAATAGATGGGTAAAATGGCATTCTTAAAACTGTAACAATATTCTTTCCAAAGAAAACTTGCAGTTCAGGAGGGTTTAGGTCCACTTCCCCTTTGACCATATACATGTTTAATAGAAATATTTGTGTATAAAATACCCTTGTTTTGAATTCTGACTTCCTTCTTCCTTTTGATTGTCTTTTTAGTCCAAAACCCGCTCTTCAGAATCCTCTAAGGAAGAAAACAAAAAGAAACCAGTTTTGGGGAAGTTTGGAAATTTTTTTACAACTGGGAGAAGAAAACATCCGAAAAACACATTAGAAGCTTCTTTAAGGCCAAGTGTTACAAGTGCAGACTCTACATCTCACAAGAATTTAGCTCCATTGGCATCGCTAGATATTGAGGACTTAAAAGATCTGTCCAAAAGTGAAGAGTCTCTTATTGACCAGTCTTATGATCCAAACTTGTCAAGGATACAGAATAGTGTTCAAGACCCAGATGAGTATCTCTACAATAAGGACCTGACACCTTTGTATAATGACATTGTTTCAGAATGGAACACTAAAGGAATTTCATCTGACAGCGAATGGTCACCTGAATGGCACAGTAGTAATGAGACAATAAAAAATACGTTATTCGATAGCAATCTTACACTCCAGACACTGGAAGGAGAGAACAATCTTGTAACTGATACAACAAATACTACAACTCCAGACTTCTTTAAAAGTTTAACTAATATATCCAGTGAAGACCTAGAACACAACATATTAGACCACAAGCAATTAGTGGATGTGCATCCATTTGTGGAACCAGATTATGCACCATCAAAAGATCAGTCCCCTGTTTTGGAATCAAAGCCAGCTGAGCGCATTTGCCCTTCTCGAGTGTTGACAGTAGATATCTTTCTTCATAAGACTGAACAACCAAATTCAAATGAAACAGAGACTGCTACATTAGATGACAACTGTAGTAGCACAGTCATAATGGATAAAAAACCTGCAGTAAGGAGGTCTGGAAAGAGGAGAAAATCTCAGTCTTCCAGTGATATACCAAATGGAGATAAAAGTGTCACTGAGAATAGTATAAAAGAAGAATCTGTTTTTG
This sequence comes from Sceloporus undulatus, assembly GCF_019175285.1. Lineage (NCBI taxonomy): Eukaryota > Metazoa > Chordata > Lepidosauria > Squamata > Phrynosomatidae > Sceloporus > Sceloporus undulatus. Next base: position 112,415,539 of record NC_056522.1, on the reverse strand, counting down.
ATAGTATTTCTTCAGCTTTGGTGTCAGAAAAAATAAACAGTTCTGAAAGAAAAGCTAAGACTTCTCCGCAGAGTAATTCTCCCACAGCTAATCATGACGTAAGGGCTGGAAGTAATCAGAAGGGATTTAATAAAACAGAGTTAGAAAAAAGCAAACAGCAGACCTCAGCTTCATCTCCATATAGGAGAAAATCCTTTAAAAAAAATCAGTCTGAGGCAGGTCCTCTTTCACCCACAGGTCTGAAGAGTCATGGCAAAGATTCTTCCACCAAAAAACAAAATGGAGGTGTAACAGATGGTAACTCAACATCAAAAAACACTACAGTAGAGAAATCATCTCCCAATGAAAGCCCTGTGGAGACTCCTAAAGTTTCTTCCATGGGGCCTACAGGCAATAGCACTCTGCTACTTTCGGAAGAGAAGACAGGCTCAAAGATCACTCATTTTTTCAACAGCACTGATGGCAGTGTTTTGTTGCAGACTGATAAGCGTAAAAATGGTCAGATAGGAACAACACATGAAAAACAAGCTTCCTCTGATTGGGACAGTGCAAAACAGAGAAATACAACCTTCGATGTTTCCAGAACAGTCACAACAAAAGTTAGTCTGTAAGTAGTTTCACATTTTAAATTTGTATACCGCTCGAACAAGCTGTTTATTAAATCACTTAGTAAGCAGGAATTGTAATTGCTATCTATCCTGATGCCTGGGTTTCTCTTGCTTTAATATAAGTGAATCTTCAAAAATTAAACTGAAACTCCAGGGCTTGCTACTACAGTATTGCAACTGCTTTTTAGGATTCGTGTAATTGAAGACAATTAGACTATTTTTGTTGTGTTAGCTCGCACTTTGAAACAAAATTTAATTTCAAGAATGTTTTCTATACATTGGCACACTTCATAGTTGCCTGAGTAAGACCACAAAACAGTTACCTGAAGCACACAGTTCCTGCCATTTGCTGCCATTGCATTAGTCTTGGAGATTACACTTGACCTTTTCTTTGTGTCAGTAGTGACAAACCCTGTCAGTTCTGAAGCTGCTTCTTTTCAATGTCTCAGGTTCCCCTGGCTGTTTATCAGTCATGGCTTGATTCATTCTGAGTGTCAGAAGCAGTCAGTCTCATAGAACTGAGCAGCTATATACAGTCATCAGACTTCACAACTACATGAGTTGGGCAGGTTAGGGGAAGCACAGTAAACATAAGCTACAATTTTCTGTCACTGCATTGACTGCAGACATGACCTTTTCTTTCCGTCTTCAGTGGCAGACCTAATCATTCTTAAGGCTGCCTCTTTTGATGTCCCAGGTCATGGGGATTATGGATGCCATCTACACTATAGCAATAATGCAGTTTGACACCATTTTATGTGGACACCGTTCCATCCTGTGGAGTCCTGGGATCTGTAGTTTTACATCTTTAGCCTTCTCTGCCAAAGAGTGCTGTTGCCTCACAACGCTACGAAACCCAGGATTTTGTAGGCTGGAGCCATGGCAATTAAAGTGCTGTCAAATGGCATTATGTCTACAGTGTACCTAATTTTTCTAGAATAATTCCCTCCAGAGTTTCTTCAGTCATAGGAACAAAGGCCTTTTGAGATGTTCATGCCATTGTAGGTTGTTCCTTTTCCAAACAATATAGGCCTTTAAACAGGCAGTTCCCATCATATTCAAGGAAAAAAACATTATAGATCACTGTTTGATTATGCATTAGGAAGTATTAGTGGGGGAAAGCTTGATGATAGTTGTTTACTCCACCTTTAGTTGTTTGTTTGTTTGTTTGGGTTGTTTTTTGTTTGTTTGTTTGTTTAATAAAATACAGATGATCTCAGGCTTGGAGTTTAAGGTATCTATATCATTTATTCTTCCTTTCCCTAGTTCACAACTTACAAGTGTCAAATTATTTCCAAAACCATCTAATGCTGATGCTGATGATACTACTTAACTAAAGCAAACATATACATGGTGAACAATAAGGAAGTTTACATAGCATTTGGTAGGGTTACTCACATTAACTGGATAATTTTTAAGTTATCTTTGTCTTTCCAGTAGGGATAGAAACAATCCTCAAAACTTTAAGAATATGAACATCTTTTTCATTAAGAGTATGCAAAGGGATCTTGCAGCACCTTTGAGATTAACTGAAAGATAGAAGTTGGTAGCACAAGTTTTTGTAGATTTGAGCTTATTTCCTTAGATGCATTAGAATTAAATTAAGAGATCAAGAGATGAAACAGCACATATCAAGAGTTGGTGACTACCTGGAGCAAGAACAGTGCAAAAGTTTTATTAATCTCTTTCGGTGCTGTGAGGATGCATTTGATCCCATGTGGATAAGGGGTCAAACAAGGACTTGAGCTGGTTTCATGCAACTTGTCTTCCACTCTGGAATAATAACAGTTTTTTCAGTTAGCAGGTAATGAGATCTTTATTGAACTGGATTGTGTGGTTCACAGACACTTAACTGCTCTTGATTTTGAGGTTTTCTTTAACTATGTTTACTACCAGTACTTAATTTTACATACATCTTTGTGAGTTAACCAAAAGTAAAGTACTTTATGGAGGAAGGAAGAATTACCTGTGCCTTACTTTGACAAAGCATTTTATAAATATGGGTGGGAATCACATTGTGTTCTTAAGGAGATGACATACTCTTCAGATTAGTCATCAGAATGTAAACCTTCTCCCATATGTTGTAATATGGCCATGAAGTGTTATAGAGAAATATAAACCATCTGTGATATATGTGCACGATTCAAGGAAATGAAAATCACTTCAGTTGTTTTGATTTTGAATTGTATTGTTAACTTTATTTCCTAAATCTCGGAAAGTAAAACATTAGTTTACATGAACCCAGTGTACCTTGACAGCCTCATCCTAAGTAAATATAGCAGGTTTCCTAATACATTACTAGAATAGTAATCTTAGTTTCACATATGAAACTAAGTGTGTTTCATCCAACTTCATTTTATGTGAACAAAAGACTTCTTCCACTGCTGGAAGACTATGCTGGAACCTGGTAGTGACAGCAGAGGATTTTCACTTTTCCCTGCAACCCTCCCCCCCCCCTCAAAAAAATAAAAATTCTGGAAGGGCAACTAACTCTTGGAACCTTTTGGAAACGCATGGGATACAAAGGAAAGAGGAATTGCAAAAGACATGTGCTAGCCTCCCTCGCAGGGGAATCCCCTGAGTGAAACCCAATTCAAGCAGTGCTCTTGCTGGGGGAACAAAACCTTGAGCTAGGTCTGTTACCTACCTGGTCCCTACCTGGACCAAAAAGACCTTGAAGCAGTGGTACACGCACTGGTAATCTCTTGTTTAGATTTCTGTAAGGGGCTACCCTTGTACCAAGTTCAGAAACTTCAATTGGTTCAAAATGCGGCAGCCAGACTGGTCACCGGTACACCTAGGTCTGACCATATAACTCCTGTACTAAAATCTCTTCACTGGCTGCCGATCAGCTTCCGGGCGCAGTACAAGGTGTTGGCTATTACCTTTAAAGCCCTACATGGCTCAGGCCCAAGTTACTTGCGGGAGCACCTCTCCCTACACAATCCGCCCCACACTCTCAGAACAACTGGGAAGTATTTACTAGAATAACGTAAGACCAGGTTAATGATAATTTCCCATAGAGCGTTCACTGCTACGGCCCCTTAATTGTGGAATAGCCAACCGGAGGAGATCTGTCTTATTACCACCTTAGATGCCTTTAAAAAGGAATTTAAGACGGATCTCTACCCACCCGATCTTATATAGGAGGTATTAAAATGAAATGCTCTACTTCGGACTATGACTGTATGATTATTGGATGATTAGAGGGTGGTCTAGCTATTTTATTGTACTAATGTTAGCATTTTATTGACTATATTTTTATACTGTATTGTATTATTTTATTGATGTAATCCCGCCTCAATCTGCAGGGAGAGGCGGGAAATATAAATTATTATTAGTATTAGTATTATTAATCCTGTTTATTATAGCAACAATGACATTAAAGTAAATACAGTATTTTTAACATTACACTATAAAGCTGAAATCCTATGCACTCAACCTGGAAGTAAGCCTCACTGAACATGATGGGGTAAGAGCATCGGACTGTGCAGCAAATGTGCAATTGTAAGCATTTATACTTGGGACTAAGTCCCAGGTCTCTGAAAGAATTATAAGAATTGGGCTCTAAATTTGCTGCCCTGTTTGAAGTGAATCTCTTTGAAATCATTGGAATATACTTCCATGAAATATGTTCAGCAATATGGTATTGATGTAATTATCCATGATAGTCAAATTAATAAAGCAGTAACATCGCCACTTGAATTTACATTGTTTTTCTAGTCCTGACACATTTTCAGAAGAGACTATGCATTATAACTGTAGGCATTATATGTTGTGTTGTATTATTGGAGCCATAAATCATTCAAGAACTGTTTTTTTCCTTGCTGCATTTTAAGAGAATGGTGAACTCATCTTCAATATCTTTCAGGCGTTATTTTTTTCCAAAAGAAACAAACTTTTCTCTCTTAGGCCTCATTCATACTATAATATAAATTGGTCTGGAAACCGGTTTAAAGAGGGTCATTCACACTCTCACCAATTTTCTCTGATGCGATTTGCGGGAGGTGGGGGTGGGACAAAACCCATTTAAACCCGTGCTTTTAAATCTGAAGCGTTTACTGCTTCTTTTCAAAAGTGCTATTTGCTTGTTTTTTTGCGGAAGCCGCCAATGGGAACGCAAAGTCAGTCCCATTCGGAGCATCCCACTGCCTCCCCTCTGCCTCCTCCTCTCTCCCCCACCACCGCTGCTTTTTCTCTTCCTCCTACCTCTTCCTCTTGCCCCCACTGCTACATCTGCCCTCCCCCTCTTCCTCTATTCTTCCTCTTGCCCCTGCCGCAGTGTCCTCCTTCCTCCTCTTCCTACTTCCCCTTCCTCTTTTCTTCCCCTGCCACTGTCCTCCTTCTTCCTCTTCCTACTTTCCACTTCCTCCTCTTCCTCTTGCTCCCACTGCCGCATCTGCCCTCCTCTTCTTCACTACCTCTTGCCCCCACCGTCACATCTGCCCTCCTCTTCCTCCCCTTCCTCTCCTCCTCCTCTTGCCCCGCCACTGTGTCCTCCTTCCTATCTTCCTATCTTCCTCCTCTTCCTCTTACCCATGCTGCCACATCAGCCCTCCCTCTCTTCTTCTCTTCCTCCTGTTCCTCTTGTCCCTGCCACCTGTCCTCCTTCCTCATCTTCCTACTTCCTCTCTTCCTCTTGCCCCTGCTGCTGCTGCATCTGCCCTCCTCCTTTTCCTCCTCCTCTTCTTCTCCCCCCCCCCCCCCCCCCGGCTGCCTCTGCCACCTCACTCCTCCTATCCCCACTGTGACCTCCCCATTGCCAAGTGTGAACGGCAATAGGGGTAAAAAATACCACAGAGCATAGTGGGAACTACAAATCGGATTGGCATTGCCAAGGAGACCTGTATCTCCTCGGTACAAAAAGGTAAGTGTGAATGAGGCCTTACATAGACAATATAACTTTAACTTGTCCTTTCATTCTAAATGCTTGAAATCCCATTCAAGACTACACTTCTCAAACAGACTAACTCTGAAATGTTTACTTAAGGTTTTGGAAGAACGTTTCTTATAAATAGTACCTCTGGCATTTTTTCAAAAAAATTATTTTTGTGCACTTAACAATGCCAAGGAGGAAAGTACATGAGTAAAATTTCTGTTTTTTGGATTCCAGTTTATTTCTAAACATTTTATTTCCAAGGTATTTTCAGATCTTTTTTTAGGACTGTACTAACATAAGACTAAATCAAGTAGCAAAATGCAATTCAGATGTTATGGCCAATATCTGAAATAATAATTGTTATTTAAAAAGGGTTCTTTTAAAGCAGGTTGATGTTGTTAATTGAAGGATTTGTTTCTGAATGACATGTCTTGCTCTATAAAATAAAGTGATTAAAAAGCAACTGTTGTGGAATTGTGGGAATTGTTGTTTTGTGAGATATCTAGTCTATTCTGTCAGAGAGCTCTGGTGCCACAATAAACTACAATCCTCAGTTTTCCATAGTATTGAGACATGGCAGTTAAAGTGGTGTCAACCTGGATTAATTTTGCAGTGCAGATAAAACTCTAGTAATTCTAGTGTTCGTGGGAACATTAAATTTTGTTCTCAGGTTTTATGTTAAAACATGCTTTGTCTCCATCTTCACTGACCCTTATTTATGATGTTAGCTACTAGAGGGAAATGGAGTTGATGGGTTAAAATTACTATCGTGCACAGTTCCTTCAGATTTTGGTAGATGTTTGTGTACTCATATATTTTTTTAAATAAAGAAACTTTAAAAGCCATAAAACCAAAGATCATCAGGGGATGGACGCAGTGAAGAGTGATTTCTCTCTTATTTGCTTTCAGTTCTTCAAAAAGACTATGCTCTTTCACTAGCCCTGGTCAGCTAAATGACCCTGTTCTCTTCATCCTTCTATTTCTTTCTGCTAAAACATTTCCTGTTTAAATCTGTATCTTAATATATTCTGAGAGCCCACAGTCCTGTAAGAAGTTTGAACCACAGATTATACTGTGGACTGTCCTCCAACAATCAGCTATGTGGAGAAAAGACTCACAAATTGCTTCTGGAGTTTATTAAGGCACATGAGAGGACTTGGGTGTGGGGAGCGGCTAGGGATTGCTTCATTGCAGAGTTTATTCCCATCAGTGTAACAGCAATGATATTAGGCAATGATACGGCAATGATATTTCGACTCCTTCTTTACTAGCATTTTAAGTTTTTCTCTGATGCCAGCTAGATAACTTTGCATTGTTATGCCACTGTAACAAATAGAGATGTTCAGGAAACCCAATATGAGTAATGCTGACTGGATTTCAGAAGTCTGCCACCATGGAAGACATTTACACAGAAGTACTGTAGTACACAAAGGTACTAATAGCACTGTAAAAAAAATTCACCTTTAAAAATGGTAATATGTAGATGAGGTGAGAAGGTGGATTATCAACAGTTACTGGAATCGAATTCATCTCCCTTCTTTCTTGGAGCAGCATTGTAAGCCCTGACAAGCCCACTGCCACATAACCTGTACAGAGATATAGACAAAGAGTCCATGTCAGTTTAGTTCTGTAGGATCATATGTGGGTTGTGTGGTGTGTTTATGTATGCTATGGACAATCAGGTAGGGTGGAGTGGAAAAAGGGTATGTTTCTCCAAATCATCTGTTGTGAAAGTAAAGATACTTTATCCACAAATTCAACCATCCATAAGAAAATATAAATTCCAAAAAGCAAACACTAGTCCTTTCACAGAAAAGACATTTCATTGTTATCCCAGTGAAATACATTGGCAGGCTTGTAATTACAACTTTCAGGCCCCTGCACAGTTGTCCACCCCTACTATGGCATTTTTCTGCCTCCTCTGCCTAATGAGTTTTATCCTCTTCATCATCTCATCTGCTGCTTAAACATAGCCAACTCTGTAAGACTTTGTAAGACTTTTTCCTGCTCTCACGCCATACTGATCACTGTCTTCTGCATGCATTCCAATTAATATCACATCCAGAACAAAAAAGTTCAAATATAGCCTAACACAGAATAGAGTATAAATATTACTTTCAATGGCTTGATTAACACTATGCTTCTTTTCATGCACCCTACTGCAGTTAAATCTTAAGATTAGTTAATTCTCCAGTCCTATACATACTTAGTTGTTTGAGTTATGGAGGTCAGTGGGACATGCATTATAAAACTATAATTTGAAAAAAGTCCCAGTCTATCCAACTGATTGAGTTGAACAGTCGTACTTAGTGTTCCCATAATTTGAGTATCTATATAGATTAGTATTTTTATCACATTAAAAATAAACTGTGTTAACATAGAATGCAATGTAATTCTTTTTTTACCCCCTTGTCTTTTCAGACCAGCTAAACCAAAAAGTATTGAGTTAAACCTTAAAACATCCAAAAGCCTGGAAGATTTGGGAAGTGACCAAGACTTGATAGACAAAGCAGTCAAAATTAATTTCAATATTGCCAATAAAATATCTATGTTTGAAAACAAACATTCAAATCAAAATCAATCTACTGAAGCCTCTGCTTCAAAAAAAGGTTCTGTATCAAATACATTTGTTGGTAGAGCAAAACTCAAGTTTGGGAAACAGCACACTGAAAATGAACAGATTAACAGAGTGGCAAACAAGGCAAACGGCCGTCAGAAAGCTTTGCAAAATGGCACAAAATTGAAAGAAATTACATCAGATACAAAAATCAAGTCAGAGGGAAGGACCCAGTCAAGTATGATAACAAATGAGGAAACTGGAAAAATGGCTGAATCTGAATTTAATCAAAATGGTAATGTAGATGGTCTTACACCTAAAAAATTGGAGGCAGAATTAACAAAGGAGAATCTGCAGCCCACAAGTGAAGTTAAATCTATAGAACAGAGTGAAGAAGCTGAAACTCTCCAAAATAATAGCACAAATGTAAAAGCTAGAGCCAACTCTCCTGAATGTGAAGAGGAACATTCCTGGAAAACAAACCTATGTTTCACAAGTAAAAATGAAAAAAGTTTATTGGAATCTGACCTACCATCTAGAAAGTCAGAATCAGAGCAAAATGTGATTTCTCAAACTGAAGATAAAAAAATGACAAATACTGTTTTAGAAAATATACAGATATTTGAGCAAAATAGCAATGGACAACAAAGTCCAAGTAGTGGTTGCAGTGTTCCTAAATCTTGCAATGAAGAAACCATTTGTGAGTCCCCATCAGATATGGCAAAGTTTACAGAAACACTTAAAAATCTAGATAGCTCTATTTGTATACCCCAGAAAAAGAAAAAGCCCAAGGTTCCAAAATCTCCAGCACCTCACTTTGCTATGCCTCCAATTCATGAAGACAATTTAGAGAAAATATTTGACCCAAATGTATTCACTGTTGGCTTGGGAATAAAGAGAGATAAACCACAAGATCTAGCCCCATCCCTACAGCTGAAATTGCAAAGTTTAGAAACTGAGGCTAGAGTCAGACCCAAACGTGCCTCTACTGAAAACAGCATCATCCTCCAGTCCCTAAAATTATCCAGCAGAGTTGATCCTGTCCTTTCCCAAGAAATGAATGGGAAGGAGAATAAGGATAGTACAGATGGAGATATTAAGCGATCTCGACTTGAGAACAGTGCCATCTTCTCAAGCCTACTGACACCTGCCACTAAAGAAAAAGTGTTTATACCCTCTGTAACCTCTATAAACACAATCACAACATCATTTGCATCCCAGAAGAGTGTGGATTCCTTGGGAATATCTCCTCTAATATTTGATACAGCTCAGCAATCAGAGGTAATAGAACAGACATTACATAATTTCATTAACCTTATAAACTTTTGTTCATATATATTTTCCTAATAAAAATCCTCTAATTTTTTTTTTATCATACTGTTCAGACTCTTTCAGATTTCAGGTCTGCAAACTATATGGAGAAATACTTACAAACTGATGATGCAAAAAAAGAGAGAATTTTACAAATACCAAACTTTGGAAACCTTGACACCAGTTTTTCCAGCTGGTTGAAACCTGGCCAATATGAAACAAATAGTTTTCTAGATATTGAGGTAGGTTTCATGCCGATTATCTACTTTGAGAAGTACACTCTTATGATTTTGTATAGTAGGCTTGTTGATTTCATTTTTATTTTAAGTCCTTCCTACTTAGCTTCAGTAAAATGTATGGGTAGACATGAAAATGACAATTCTAGTTTCTAAACAAAAGGTTTTCTTCACTATTTAAAAATTTTAAAAAACGCTATTTTTAAAAAGGTGTCAAAGCATTACTATTTCTTTTCATTAAAAAAACCCCTTATTTTCCTGGCTGAGGTGCAATAATATACTAAACATGTATGCCTTTGTTGGCTAAAGCTGTAGTTCTATAGTTACTTCTCCATATAAGTCCTGACCATCCAAGTGTACTTACAAACAGGAAAAGATTTCTGGTTGTTACATTGAAAGCAAGTTGAATATGCATACCTGCAGCTGTGCAAAAACAGAATTGCTAAATTTATAAACCAACCTGGGCATAAAATACTATTTGAAAACACTGAAATTCTGGACCTTGCCAACACTTATCAGGTCAGAATGCGCAGGGAAGCCATTGAAATCCACAGACATTTGGACAACTTGGAAAGCCTGAGAATAAACCAAGTCTGGCTACCAGTCCTGAAAAACACCAAAATCACAAGTTAGCACATGCAAATGAACACACCCAGGGGCAGGGGGTTTCCCAGCAAATGGATCACTAATTAAATAGACACAAATTCTCCTTGCATATCCTCCCACCCTGAGGACTTACCATACACCAACAGACATGTAAATAACATCCTCTCAACCAAGGATCACATAGTAGATATACCCCACACCCCTGCATGCCACCATTCTCCGAAGATGCTAGCCACAGATGTAGGCAAAACGTCAGGAATAAATTCTTCGAGAACACAGCCACATAGCCTGAAAAACCCACAAAAAACTGGATGCCAGCCACGAAAGCCTTCAATTTCACATCAGAATTACTAAATAATTCACATGGAGAACCGGGAAGTGTGGTGGATCAGAAAGATATTAAATTATGCTGGACCGTATTACCTTAAAAAGTATTCCATTTTAATAACACAAAGCACTCTGCATATTAAGGATGGGTTTTTAAATAGTTTGATATATTTTAAAGTAATATACACTGAAACACATATTTCATTGTAAGTCTGATTTATATGATGGGTAAAATAAATCTCATTTTCAGTTTGGAGTACTTACGGTTTGCTTCCTTTCTTTTAACAGATATTTTCAGGAAACAACCAAAATAAAATTAATCCTAGGCCTGGAAAGGTAAGCTTCTTTCTTTCTTTCTTTCTTTCTTTCTTTCTTTCTTTCTTTCTTTCTTTCTTTCTT
>NC_056522.1:112381143-112404606 GCF_019175285.1 Sceloporus undulatus | reverse complement strand
CATGTACATCCTTTGTTCATGTTATATTTCCTTATTAGATTAAAACAGGATGTGATTTTTTCAATTTTTATTTTTTAAAAAAATATAGATCATGATTTTCAATAAGCCAGACCCTTCAGAAAGCACCATTGAGGTTTTTCATGATGTTGTGGATTGCACCTCTTGGGTACTCTCACCTGTGATTTTCATTAAAATCATTCGAGGATGGTAAGAATTTAAAATAATTTTTCCTCGTTGTTTCTCTGATTCTAAATTCAGTCACTTTATTCTGCTCAAACATGCTTTATTCCCTTTATCAGTGTACACTCAGTTTGGCACTATGCCTGTTTTATTACCTAGCTTGATTAAACTAGTTTACTTTAAATTTCTTCTGACACATGTTTTGAACTGTCCAAGCAGGTATAATTCTTGATCTACTGCACATTAAAACTTTATCGTTAACTATGCTCAAGTTTTCTTGCTTCCATGCTAAAGGTTTCACCTGTGATCCTAAATAGCTTCTACTTTTTAAAGTCTGGATGTTCTTATTTCTGATTACTGCTTTCTGGCTTAGATAAGGTCAAGTGCTAGATAGATTTTACTGAATGCTAAGCATCTCTTTTTAAGGATTTTGATCCATGACAATTGAAAACCTTTAACAGCTTTCATTTGTTGTTGCTGGGAGCACATGACTTAGCTTGTTGCAATAGTTCCACTGGATACTAGTCTGTTCCTGGGCAAAAGAAATACAATGGGGCCTCATTATCTGTGGGCTTGCCATCCACGGATTTAAGCAAACTCTATTGTCCCCAATAGCAGCACATGCACGTGGCTGCGCTAGCAGGTGCACACATGTCATGCCACCATTAAGTTCAGTATCTGCAGGGGGGGAGAGAGACCAGAATGGAGGTATCTGCCGGGTGGTGGTGGTCTGGAATGGATCGCCCATGGATACCAAGGTCCGACTATATATAGTTTAGGTCCAGGTTATCTGAAAGACTGTAGTCTCATATATGAGTCTCCTTGGATTTTAAGATCTGTGCAAAAGACCCACAGTTTGATACCACCACCCTCACCAGGTAGTCTATGATTCTATGATTCTACACCTGTGACAAGGCTGTCTTAGTGGCTGCTCCCAGGCTCTTAAGGAAACTAGACTGCCTTTCTTTGTTGTGTTCTTTGAACAAGTTAAGATTTTTAAATTATTATTTCACTAAGCCTTTGGCAATTGTGTACAGTATATAACAAAAAGGCTTTTGATAGTGTGCTGTATTTGTTGCATTCCTTGTCTTTTAATTGATATATTTTAAATTGCTTTTAAATTTTTTGATCTTAATTGTATTTTCACTTACATTTTTACTGATGTGTGTAAGCTGCTTAGAGCCTCAGTTCTGAGGAAAAGGCAGGATATCAGATGATGATGATGATGATGACGATGATGATGATGATGATAACAATTGTTATTGTAGTAGTTATTGTTCTTGGTGGTGTTGCTACTGCTTGATTATCAACTGATAATGAGTGGTGGGCAACTGTGGGAGAGTAGTGGGACTACATTAGCACCCAGGAAAGTTTGGAGGGCTACACCACCTGCCACACCTGTTCCTGCAAAATATATATACACACCTTTTCCCTCTAGAGAACAATGTTTTGAGCCTTTCCTGGACCATTTTATGCCCAGGAGTTTTTGTTTTGTTTTGTTTTTTTAACAACAGGTGAGCAGAAATCATTTCCTGTTTACTTCCTTCTTTCAGTAAAGCCCTCTCTTGGGCCTTCATTGTCCCAAGGTGGGACCAAAATGTGATGAAAATGCCTCCCGCATCCATAGAAGGCATTTGGGGGCAAAAATATTTCTGAAAATTTTAGCAAAACTTTTCGGTGACTCTTGGGGGCCCAAGGGACCTCCTAATAGGGTGGAAATCCCTCCCCTAGAAGGTTTCAGAGACACTTTGAAGCAGTTTGTTTTACTTCTGGGAGGGGGGCAAATAATGGTTCAGGGTGTGCATGCAGACTGTGGGCACCACTTTGCTCACCCTGTGATAAACTGTTCCCCATGATAAAATTCCTGCAGCTGCCAAAGCCCTGCTGAAGTGAAGCCACAGGCGTCCAGAATGAGACTAAAAAGGTTTAGGCATTTTGCTAAGAAAGCAAAAGAAGATTGATGTAATTTTAAATAAAAAAGGACATGATTTCGTTATCATTTTAAACTAGCTTTTTGTCAAATGCAGACACAAATTGGACTAGTACAAATATTTAGTAATAATAATAATAATAATAATAATAATAATACTTCGTAACCCACCATTTTAAAATACTATTTTGATTTTTTTTGTTCATGTACAGTTTTGAAGGAGATAGTCATGTTAGTGTGTTTCAGCTAAAAAGGAAAGGACAGGAAAAAAATCTGGCCACCCCTTTGGTAGATTTCCATCAGTGGATCTGGATGAAATCCACAAAAGTTCTAAGCTCATGTTAACCTAAATCAGTCGTAAAGGTCCTGCTAGATTTTTCATCCCCCTGCTGCAGCCTTCATTTTTATTACTGCATAAAATCAGTCATCTCTTTTCCAGGTGCTCATGGTAGTGTACAGTAATTTAGATGAAGGTGTCACAACAAACATACAGGAAAAATATGTGTACTTTTGATAGTAGCTATCTGGGAAACCTTTTTGATTTGATTTGATTTACTTCCTCTGTTTTGATCCCTCAAGAATGGGGGCAAAGCAGAATGCAACCAGGTACTTAATGTTCATCCGATAGTCTGGATGCCATTTTTGTTTCACAATGGAAATATTCTGCATTGGCTTTGTTTGGCTATCTGGTTGGATAGATTCATCTCATGCGAAACTCACAAAACTAGAATGAGTGTTGTTATGGTGCTTAAATTTGCAAATTAAACAAATGTTAATTGGAAGTTGTTGGCTGTGGCTTGGTTCTTTTTTTACACAATTGTAGAACATACTCACTTTCCTCTGTCCCATGTGCAGAAGTTTCACATTTAGTAATCCTACAACTGCCTCTCTTCAGAGCCCTAGCACGTATGTAGTCTATGCATGTTTTCCTGTGTCTGGAGAGGAGCATGGAATTTGCATGGGGAAGAGTGGCCAGGTGAGTTGTAGGGCATCTGGTGCAGTAGCACACCCAGCCAGGGGTGCAGTGGACTGTACATGTTAGCACATTGCCTCTAGGCAACCCCTCTGTGAACACAGAGTTCCATGTAGGTATACAGAAGACAACAAAGTGTGCCTATAATTAGTATATATCTAAAGTAATATAAAGATGAGGAGTATGTTTATCCAAGATGCAATTAACGCACTAATCAAAACTCTCTGCCTTCTTTCCTCTTGCTTCTTTTATCCCCCTTGTCAATTGTTTTTTCAGATTCTGCCTTGGCTTGTGATTCATTTCAGCTCTGTACTTCTGGTCTCTCTTTGAACTTTCCCTTTGCACATTCTCCTGTCTATCTAGTTTCTGACCCAGCTTTACATCTTGACTCCACTCTTTTGACCTGCTGTTTGGATTTGACTGATGCTGTGCACTTCCACCATCAGATTTCTCACCTGAATTGATGTCTGGCTTTATGGTATGGAAATAGTTGTGAACTTCTGTTTCCTTGTTCCTTTCTTGATTCCCATCTTTAGATGCTGATAATGCTCTCTGCCAAGTCTATATCTTCTCTTTTAGTCAGAGCTCTGTTACATTCTGGTCTTCAATAAATTAATTCAGGCCACTCAACAACCAACTGTGAAGAATTTGCATGGTACTTTGCAGATGAAATTGCTCATATCCATTCTGACCTGGATGCCATAGTTGATACAGTTCCGGAGGATGTAAACCTGGCCCCTGCTTGTGCATGAATAATGGATTCTTTTCAGTTTGTATAGCCGGATGATGTGGACTGTATCCCTGGAGAAGTGAGAACCATCCAAATGTCCACCATATCTTGCCCTTCTTGGCTCATTAGAAGGCTGAGTGGGTGAAGGCAGTAATCATTGCCTACTCACAAACAGGCAGGGTTTTGAGATTCCTAAAAAAAGGTAGTTGTAAGAACCCTGTTGAAAAAGCTTTCTGTGGATTTCTACATAATAGATACCGTAACTATTAGCCAGTGTCTAACATTCCATGTTTGGGCAAGTTAACAGAGCATGTGCCTCCGAGCTCCAGAGGTTCCTGCATGAAACAGATTACCTTGATCTATTTAATTCTGGTTTCAGTTCTTTTTATGGGACAGAGATGGCTTTGGTCACCTTGATGTATGACCCGTGCTATACAGGAGGGATGAGTGTCTGGCATCAGTAAAGGATTGGATGAGGGCAAACAAACTGAAGCTAGACAGGGCTGTTCCTGATCAGTCAAAAAGCACATTGGGCAATAGGAATACAGCCTGTGCTGGATGGATGGTGCTAGACTTCCCCTGAAAATGTAAGTTTGCAGTTTGGGTAAACTCTTGGAGGACACTTAGGGTATCTTGAATCTGGAGGCACAGGTTTCTGCAGTGACCATGAGTGCTTTAGCACACTCACAGCTAGTATGCCAACTGTGGCCCATCCTGGAGATGCCTGATCTGGCCATGATGGTATATCCTTTTGTATCCTCCCATTTGGATTAATGCAGTATACTTGGAGTTGCCTTTGAAAAGTGTTTGGAAACTTCATTGGTACAAAGAAGTGAGGTCAGAATTTAAGAGGTGCTGGTTACAGGAATCATACAACTGCCCTGCTCCAGCAGCTCAATTCGTCTTCTCCTGGGCACAATACAAAATGCTGGTTTTGATCTATAAAGCCCTATATGGCTTATCTTGAGGCTATATGATAGACTATCTCTCCCATACACACACCCAGAGATCAGGAGAAGAGGCTATGGTTGGTGAGAACGTGTTTTCTCACCAACCATAGGTTTTCTTGGTGGCTAATCCAAGACTGGGGTTCCCACCCTAGGGAGATCAGAATAACCCCCTCCTTGCAGGCATTTAGAATTGGCCACCTTTCAGAAAAAGTGTTTTGTTTTTAAGCTTTTAAAGTACATGTTTGAAATACAGTGCTTGTTTTTTTGTATTTTTAAAATTATATTGTATTCATTTTAATTTGTAAGCTATTTTGAGTCCCAATATTGGGGAAAAGGGAGGAATGATGATGATGATGATCTGATTGAGTTAATGACTGGCCTTCTAAGTGTCAGGGCAAGTAAAAAAGTTAGTATCGCTATATTGGAAAAACTAGAGTAGGCCACACCAGGCATGTTGGTGCATGAAGTCATGTAACAGTAGACAATTTATTCTTCTCTCCCAGAGTTTATTTCAAAATTGTATCCCAATTAGTCATGTAATTTCACAGTAATGTAAAAGTATGGTTTCTTTTACTTCATAGCAGAGCAGTCTTTTACGACAGCTACCCTAACATTTGAAAATGGGTCCATGTTAACTATACATTTTTAATTTTTTTAAAAAACAGCAGGAACATTTCAAGCTCAAATAGGTTACTGTTTATCACATAGCAGGAATTGCATATGACATACCTACTTCACAGAATTTTGTAGGGTTGTGGCCTCCTGCATAATTAATTTTTATTTATTTACTTAATTTATAACCTGCTTTTCTGCCAACACGGGATCCAAAGCAACATTTATTCTTCTCTTTGGTTAAAGCTTTCATATTGTGAGCATTCCATAATCAGTTGTTTTAAAATAGCGATCTGCATACCTTCATTTTATTCCACTAAGCTTTTCCCTTAATACCCATAACCTTACATAGGACATGACCAAAAAAAAACAAAAAACAAAAAAAGCCCAGAACCCAACATTTCCACTTTGAACTGCCTGACAATCCAGAGGAATGCCTCTCCCTATATATGCCGCCTACCCAAGAAATTAAGTCTGCTAGAGGGGCCTTCTCTGTACCCTTTCAGTCAGAGACTAGACTGTGATGAGGACATAGGAGAGAGCCTTTTCAGTTGTGGTTTTTGAATGCACTCCCTTTGGAGGCCAGTTGGGATCAGGTAAAAATGTGGCTGTTAAAGTTTTGGGGGATTAACTGATTTACTTCTAAATGTCCAGGCACATGTTTTTAAACTATTTTGACAGTTAAGTATTGTTTTAAGTTGTTGAATTGTTTAATGTATTTAAGTCTATTTAAATTATTTTTATTGTTTTGATATGTTTAAATCGATTTTACCTGTACATTGCTGTGACATCTCATGACATAGGTCTGGAAGTAAATAAATAAAGTGCTTCATTTTCTTTCCTATAAAATGTTGCACAACTATTCATATAAAATCTTTATAAGAATTTATTTAGCTAAAAACCAAAGTCAGCCCATGTAATTTATGGTTGCTATATACAATAATTGTGTTCTATTTTAATTATATACAATAATTGTGTATAATAATTGTGTACTAGTTGTTTATTTTTTTCAGAAGATTAATAGGCATTTTTAAATGCAAGTAGTTTAATCTTACTGCCCATGCTTCATTTTATAGTTGGATTCTGTATGAGAAACCAAACTTTGAAGGGCTTTCTATTCCTCTCGAGGAAGGAGAACTGGAACTCACATACCTTTGGGGTGAGGAACTATCTGACAACAAAGATAGATGCAAAACTCATGAACCTGCAGTGATTGGTTCAATCAGGCATGTAATAAAGGCAAGTACTGTACCATACTGTACCTTGTACTTTGTATTAATTTATATGACTTGCAGTACCATAGTAACATTTACTCTGGTTTTTAAAAGTGCTACTGAATTATTAATGAATCCAGAGCATACATAACAATATAGCATATTCTCTAAATTTACTGTTGTGTTATGTTGGTACTTTTCTTTTTCAAGATGTTGTGAAGTTTTAGTTAATCTACTATCATCACAAATAATTCATTGTGTATTATTTGGGTTGATCAGATACATAATACATAATTCTATCATACTTGAACTTCTTCTCAAGCTCTACGTGTAGCATTCATCCAAACTGGCAGCTGAAAGCATAAACTTGGACTTTCACTGTGCATCCGAATTCATATTTGAACAAGGATGCTGTCTGTATCCACTGCATTCTTTTGAATAACATGTAGGTTCTTCTGTATATTTGGATGTGTACCTACTCCCTCATAAAGCTAGTTGCACATTCAAGTTTGTTTATTTTTTTAAAAACTCTAAGCCATCTATGACCCACAGAATAGATTCCACAATAGTTACGAAGATAAGACAGCTCATGAACATAGAATTCAGTAAAACATCAATAAAAATGAGAAGGGTAAAAACAACTCATTAACCAGGTGAAGCCGTACCACAATGTTAATAGCTGTGCTCCACCCTCCCATCTCAATAATCCATCCCATTGTCCTGCCACATACTTTTCAGATAGCTAGTGTTGAGTATATACAGCCAGGGCAGACAGAGAAGGATGAGATTAAAGGCTGAAACAGATTACTCTAAAGGGGTGTCATGACACCGCCCCTCTGATCACTGGATCGGAGCCGTGACATCCACACACCACGGCTCTAATCTGGATTTTTTCCGGCACAAAAAGGAGTGGTAAAGTGCCACTCCTTTTTATTCCGGAAAAACGGAGCCATTTACACCACTGCCATGGCTTTTCGATGCTCCTGCGGCATACGGCATCTAAATGCCGTATCACCAAAGTGCCGAAAAGCTGCCCCATGCAGGCAGCAGAGTGGTGTAACTCTGTCTTCAGGGTGTGCAGCATGCATACGCCACACCCCACGCCGCCAAGAAGCCAGCATATTGTGCCAGTCTACATTGGCCCTGAGTTCAACAAATCATAAGACTCACTCCAAAATGTAATGAATTCAAAGTCTACAAAATGCGGAATTCAATAAAGAGCAAAGTACAATAACCATAGGATTAGGCAAATAAATATAGAATAATACCTTGTTTATCTTGATCAGAATAAGAAAGTTGTAAAGAATTTCAAACCTATATTGAATGCTTAAAATATTTTTAAATATCAGCCAGTTTACAGTTACATCTCCAGCTAAATTACAAGAGGAACACCTTTGTCCACCCTTTAATCAGAACTTAGAATCAAATTTATGTATTTTCAATTTGGAAAAAAATATTGTTACTAAAACCATAGTTTTGGGGGGCATAAGAGCACAACGTGGTGTAGTGGTTTGAGCACTGGACTAGGACTCTGGTATCCAGGGTCTGAATCACCATCTGCCCATGGAAACCCACTGGATGACCTTGGGCAAATCACACAGACAGCCTTAAAGGAAGGCAGTGGCAGCCACCCTCTGAACAAATCTTACCAAGGAAAACTCATGATAGAGTCGTCTTAGGGTCTCTATACATTAAAAACAACTTGAAGGCACAGGACAACAAAGAGCTGCTGTTAAGGACAAACATATACTCAGTGACAATATACAGTATAAGGTTGAAAACCAAATAATCTCACTCAAATATTGTTACTGTAACAAGGTGGGCAATCTCAGTTGGCCTGGGGCCAATTTTCTGCCCCTGAGACCCTCCAGGAACAACTTAGACTATTAAAATCCCCAAATGTGGACAAAATGAAAATGAAAAATTGTTTGGTGTTTTACAGTGCATGAAGACCTGTGACCTGTTGAACAAATAAATCATTGCTCCTGCAGGCTTTCAAGACATGGCAATTTACCCCTTTTTGCAAAAAAAAATTGAATGGGGTCAGGGCCTTGAAAAACATCTGTGCTTTCCCACTTCTGCTTTACACATTTTAAATTAAATGTTATTTTTTTGCCAGGATTATAGATTATGCCGAATTGACATGTTTACAGAACCAGACGGTTTAGGTGTTGTGAGTTCATATTTTGATGACACAGAAGAAACACGATTTGGTTCTGCTCAGAAGACTTGTTCAATCCAAGTGCATTGGGGCATGTAAGTACATGGATATGCAAGGATATTGTTTTTTAAAAAAACATATTTGCACATTTTCTTAAGAGGTAAGATTTATGCATGACATTACACTGCCTTTTTCTTCAGACTTTTAATGAATGATGATCATTTAAGATATCGTTAATTGAGAAACCCTTTATGTATGAAATATGTTATAAACAGTAATGTATTTTGTATGTCCTAGTTAGTAGAGATGTTCTTATTAAAGACAGATACACATCTAACTAATCCAATGATTGTTGTTGGTAATAATTATATGCACAGAATCTAGAATGGAAGGGATGCTTAAGTCCCCCCCCCCCAAAAAAAAGATTAGGCTGAATGGGATTCACCCCTCTCCCCAGTGATCAGGTAAAATTGGATCACCAAATCAAGACTCCAATATTGAGGCCCCTCAGAGATCATTTGGAAGTACACAAAACAAGTGTTACTTCACTATTGCTTTCATGATATTGAAATTATTACCAGCTTTAGTTGGATTATTATTGTTTTAATGCAATGTATTCTATGTTTTTATTATTTTACCTGCAAGTAGTCAAAATTAAAAACAGCCTACTGCCGTTGTGGATCCCCTATATCCCCAAATACACCACTGGAAACAAGTGCAGTTCAACATGTTTTGGCAAACAGTTCTGGGTGTCCTGGCTATGTGCTTTCAAATTATTTTGTAGTTTTGTTTATAGAAAAATGGGAAATATTGCACTTTTATAATTATATAATTCAAATAAATTATGGGTAGATACCTCATTGTTGTAATAGACTCATACAGCCAGCCCTCCATATCCACAGATTCTGCATCCACAGCTTGAAAATATTCCGCCCAAATTCCAATAAGCAAACTTTGATTTTATATAAGGACACCAGCTTACAATGTCATTGTAGGGAATGAACTGGACCTTCCATGGATTTTGGTATCCCTGAAGGGGTGTCCTACAACCAAAGTTCAGAGGCTACTGAGGCCCCACTATACAGAGATACTGATACTCATATATAAATTGATTAAATATGATAAATGCATTTTGAAGTGAGCATTTCATAAAATTGATTGATTGACTGATTGGAGGCAGGTGAATTATAAGAGGACAAAAGGGGAAATGTAAAGCTTAGAAGAAAGAACTGAGGTGTTTAATCTAGCGATCTGCACTGACTATATCACTTTAGACACTCATTTTATAGTTCAGAGGACAACTTGGCTGTGTTGATTAATTCAGAAGCCATTCACATTCACTGTGATTGTAATCCAAATTTTTGCCTCTTTATGATCTAATTGCAGATAGATAGATAGATAGATATCTCTGTCAAAATTGGATGAAATTTACAAGCAGAGCAGTCATGTATGTGGCATGTACGCCTGACAAATCTCAGGCAATAGGCAGAAGGATTTTTGTGCTATACGTCTTTAAGGGGAAGTACAGTGGGCCCTTCCAGATCCCCCTACGTAAGGGGAATTCTGTGTATGCTCGAGCCCCATTCAGAAGAATGGTGCTCATGCCTGTGGCATGGCACGAGAGAAACCTTGGTGTACTAGAGGTAGAAATAACATGGAAAGAATAGAGAGTGGTTCCTACACCACAAAAAGAAGAGCAGTTCAACATGTTGGAGCACACTTTATTCAAAGTTAACATTATGCCCATGTGAAATGATACAACCAGGACAGCTAAGTCTTGCATAAGTAAACATGAATGTTTTGAAGCTTCTACAGACCATTTAAACATGCACCCAGGGACGACTTTCAGCCTCCTTTTTTCTTACGATTTTCATTTTGGTGGCAAAACTAACAGATTTAAACTATTTTAGTATGCTGGGAGGAGGGTTGTGTGCTCTCCCCTTTTCTCTCTATTTTGCAGTTCACCGCTACTATTCACTTTTCCTGTCATAGGCATAGTAGGATGGGCTAGAGGAAGAATCTTATTCTTTCCCAACTTTACTGCATTGTTCAATACAAACATTTTGCTGCAACCTGGCACCAAAAATCTTTTCTTCTCCAGCCCCCACTTCACCATTCTCCCAGTGCTGAAACTGCTAAAAAGTATCCACCTTGGCAGTGGATGAGGTAGAAAAGAGGGCTGGGCTGGTATAAAAAGACCTTGTTAAAGGGAACTTCATCATTAGAGGCATTGCTAACTGAGGTACTTACATTCTCTCCCCCCCCCATTTTATTTTGATCTGTTATGGACATAACATATAGCAAAGAGATGGCCATAGTATTTTTTGTTGTTCAAATTTGGAGTGCAAAAGTGTTTCCCTTTCCCATCTTCATTCCGACCTGAATTTTGACCCTGGCCTGTATCATAGAGTTTTTCATAAGCAAAAAATATCCAAAGTTGCAGAAAAACAGGTTTAGTGACTAAGGGAGTAATGAATGTACATGGTTGTAAGCCTTTTTCTTAACTGCCACCAAAGTCACTGAAAGTAAAAAAAAAAAAAGATGCAGGTGGATAATTGGTATCTAAAATACAATGGTAAACTTAGAATGTTTTCCCAATGTTTTCCTAGGAGCACCCATTGCAACACATACTGAGATCTCACAATCTCCACCAAACCTCTTTTAATATTCTTGCTCTCAGGAGACAGGACTAGCAAAAAGTACCAAGTGTGCATTATCAGCCCTGGTTAGTACTTGGATGGGAGATCACCAACAAATACCAGGTGCCGTAGGCTATATTTCAGAGGAAGGAACTGTCAAAACCATCTTTGAGGATTCCTTGCCTAAGAAAACCTTCTGAAACCCATGCCATAAGTCAACAGGCAGCTTGAAGGTGCATGCGTGCACACACACACATTACATATAAACACAGGCATGGATTAGCCCCATTATATATTTCTTCAACATCCCTCCCCAAAATCACTGGGATTGAAGAACCTTAGTAAACCTGTTTATTCTTATTGAAAGCTAAAGCTGCCAGCCACCAAACTCAGAACTCTCCCCTCCTTCTCATTTCTTACAATCATGATGTTTTCGTTATATGCATATTGTGAAGAAAAGCACATCAATTTTTAGAGACACACTGTCTGTTTCTCTCTGTATTGAATTGTCAGCCCCGAATCTTCAGAAACATACAGACTCTGATCCATCCTATTCTAGAGGATGATTAACACAGTCCTGCTTTGTTCAGGCATTTCCCAAATCAACCTGCTTTGGTTCTGAATTTTGCTAAATCCAAAGCATGGTTACTTATACATGTATTTTGTTGTAGACAGGAAATATTTAGTGGTAATTGCTGAACAAACAGAATGAAAAATACTGTGTTATTCCACCATGAGCAGTTTAAAAATATATATAAATATGTTTAATTTGACTGGAGCTGATCTTGCAAAAACCACTCCATTGAGCACATTCTCCAAGATTTTAGGAATAGTTGTTATGTATCACTAGTAGCTTCTGAAATGGTTTTGCAGAGAGACAGTGAATAAGGCCCTTGCTTTTGCTGCTCAGGTCTTTCACCTGACAAAATATGCTGTTCCAATTCAATACATCAATGTATTTGCAATCTTAGCTTTTTTACTTTCATCTTTCTCCAGAGTTCACTCATGAAAATGACAAGTGTATTTCTAGTAGGTGTGGATGTGAGTGCTGTGGACATGCCTTGACAAGTGCTTACCTCCATGTCATTACAGCAGCTAGGCAGATTAATCCGGCACTTTAAAATATCTGCTTTTTTTTAATGGTGGGAGAAATATGATCACAATGTTCATGGGTACTCAGAGAGTGCCACATTAACCTTTACAATAACCCTTCATGTTAAACCAGTATTATATCCTCTGCATAATCTTCATATTGGAGAGACTAAAATTAAGTGGTTTGCAGGTGTGAAAATTAAATATATTTACTGCCACAGTCATTTATTGTGATGGTTGTTGTTAATTTAAATAGCCATAGCAAGAAAGATATTTAGATCGCAATTGAGATTGCTGTTTCTATTATTATCTTACAGTACATTTGGCCATTTTTATTATCTGTGGCTGTAGATCTGACCTGAGAGCCAATATGATGTAGTCATAGTTTTTTGTTTAGAGCTATGTGCAAGAGCCTCCCGTGATAGGTCCCGCCTTCTGGTCATCATAGTCAAAAATGACCTGGAGGCACACAGCAATAGATCTGATGTGTTCTTATAAACAAAGGAGAAAATTTAAATGAAAACATTTCAGTTGCTGGAATCCAGTATATGATATATATTTTTCTTGCATGGTAGAGTGACAAACTAGAATGCTGAACTTGGGGAGTTGAGTTTGTTATGTTTATACAACTTCTTTTAGTTGTTTTATCTTAATGGAGTCTGCAATACTGGTTCCATTAACTCAGTCTGATTTTGAAACTGAGATACTGAATCAGAGGTCTTTGTGGCACACAGTATTACTCATCCATCAACAGGTCTGAAACAGAAATATGAAAGAAAAGGGTAGTGGCAGTGATGATGATGATTATCATCACCATCCCACCTTTCTTCCTGTTTGGGAGTCAAAGCACCTTGCAACAAATTAAAAAACAAACACATAGTTAAAATAAGCAGGCGACAGCCATTTTATGAAATACTGCTTATGAACTTTGCGTGAAATGACGGTAAGCAGACGGGAAAACTTTATCTCTTTATGTGGGCAAAATCTGACCGAGCACTAACAAAAAGAAAAGCCTCCTGGTGTAATATTCCAAGGAGCAAACCCTGATTTTGCCATTTTATATAAAGGAGACCATTTTACTATGTCTTTGTATATAATGGGATTTGATCATCCATGGATTTTGGTATCCACTGGGGGTCCTGGAATCAAACCTCAGCAGATACAAAGGACCCATTGTAATGCTGAATTGTTGTTTGTGCTCTTGCATACACAGTGATTACCACAGGAACAAATGAACTTCTGCCTGTGCCATAAGGCCCTGGATAATTCACTGCACAAACCACACATTTTAGTAACACAGTCAGTTGTGCAAGTGGTATGATATGTTCTCATTTGTGTGTGTACACACACACGTACTTGCAAGTAGGTCCAATTGAATTCCATGGAAATTGTTCCTGAAAATTTATGTAGGATGGTGAAATCCTAGTTTTTAAAAATGTTTATGTATTACTCCTTTATTCTGCTTTTTTTTGGCAACATCAGAATGGCTTTAACAGGACTTCCTTGGGTTCCTTTCAGCATCATTTTGAGCAGACTTTCACTGATGCATTGATTAGGACATTCTTCTCCTCCACACCTTTGAGCTATGATCTCCTCCCAAGTCTGTTCAAGAGGGTTTTTCAACCTTCCAGAGCAGATTTCAGGTGTGCATGGCAGGGAGGGAAAATCTATTCTGTAAATGGTATCCATTCTGTCAGCAGAAAGTCATCATTGGGTTTCAACCCTTGTCATTTCTCATCTGGGCACTGAACAGAATGAGGCCTTCTTTGGATTTTCTTGAATTTGAAGGAACTCTATTTCAAATTTCTGTTTTCTCTTTATAGATGGCTACTTTATGAAGAACCTGGTTTCTTGGGAATTCCTTTAATGTTGGAACCTGGAGAATATCCTAATCTATCATTTTGGGAAAAGAAGGAAGCATATATTAGGTCCTTGAGGCCCTTAAAAATGGTGAGATAATGATATATGAAATGTATGTACTGAAAACTGTGATTATGTAGCACAGTTTCACAGTATACTGTAAAATCTTTTAGAATTCAAATAGCTAAAGACAGTTTCAAGACGCTTAATTTTCCCCCCTAAAATAGTTGAATTTCAAAGAATTTCTTCTATTGGATGAAAATAACCTTTGGCTGCAATATGTTTTAGTTTCCATTTTGACTCTTACTAATTGTAACTGTTTTTATGAAATTCTAGTCTTACTGAATAAAGGAGTATTTCTGTTTTTATTCAATAGTTTCTTATTTTAACTGAGAATTTAGGAAGTAAAGAGTACTCTTGAGTTATGTTATCAACTTCTTTTGCAAAATTAAAATTAAATAATTTACCACTGATTTTTTTAATTGTTCCATTTCTGTAGGGTGGACGTAAAGTTGAATGTCCTGAAAGCCCAAAGGTAAGATATTTCAATATTTACATTTTCTATTTAGTTAATAAGAGATAGGATAAATATACATCCCCAAATCAGTTCATGGTAGTGTTTATGTGAACACTGCTGCCTATTATATGAACAACTATTAATTTTCACAGTGCTTATTGCTGACAACATATATTAAGTCATTTACCCTTAATATTTATATCCTGCCAAATATGTCTCCATAGAGTCTCCCAAATGGCAGTTTTGTTTTTTGAAACATTTGCTATCTATACATTTTCTATAAATACAAAATAGATTTTGCAATTTTATCTATAGAATATATATTGTAACATAGCAGACCCTGAATACCAAAGGGTCGCTTAATAGAATTTATACTTCTGTTTTCAGTTCAGTGAGGGGAAAAGCTTAGGAAACTTGACTATTCAGATTTGCTACAGAGAGAGAACATGTGTTGTGTTGTAAATTATGATGAATTATGTTATGGATTACTGTATATACTCGGCTATAATTCAATCTCATGTATAAATTGAGGGCAGGTTTTGGGGCCAAAATTATGGATTTTGATATGACCTGTGGATAAGGTGCATGTAACAGAGGAAAACAATGCCAAAGAACTTACAAAATTCGAGCAGGCATAACTGTTTGTGCTCCCAATAAAGGCTGGATGGATTGGGAGGGGGGGCAGTGCGCCATTGATTCCAGGACATATTACACGCTTGCCTTTCACCAGGAGATGGTTCTTTTTATAATAAGAGTTAAAGTACAGTATGTCCCATGGATAAGTCAATTCCGTTTTTTTTTTAGGGGGGGGCGGGTTCCCCTTTTTGACTATTAATTTCTACGATTTATTACATGAGTATTCAGTATGTAACAAATTATGCAGTCATAGTGCATTTTTGTTAATTTGTGAAAAGGTAAGCCCTGTAGTATAATCTAATTGAATATATTTAAATATATTTCAGATCAAAGACACTTTTTAAGTTCAGTCTAAGAAAGGTATTAGTTGTTGCTTTGCTTCAAGTAATGCCTTTTACAGTTCTTGAAGGTAGACTAGTTAAGATACTTTCTCAAGTGTACCTTTTCAGCCATATGATATATACAAATGGATCATATGATATTGAGCTCCTTCTCCATTATTTGTTTAATGGTTAAGTCAAGATCTTTGAAAAGAATATGTTATTTTAAAAAATGGAATTAATTACTCAGTTTGCCAGAAGATAGGTTTTTCTCAAAATGTAAGAACACTTACTACAGTACTTTTTTTTAGTGGCAGTAGCAGTTATGTGCCAGATTCTGTATTCTGTCAGGCAAAAGTAAAATATTAAATTGGAAAGATTTGACTATTTGTCATTCCAATTTTATTCTTTAGATTTTATCCTAGTTTTTTCTAATAATCATGTCCATATAAACTGTAAGCCATTATTAGGAGATTTTGGCGGGTTACAGATGGGCAGGGGAAGACGTCTTGAAGGTGTATTCTGCTGAATACGGAGCCTCCAGACCGCCTGCCCCGGGGGCGTGGCTAAGGTGGATGGGGCTTCCACACGGGGGCAGTGAAGACTCCTCACCTGGAGCCGTTTCTGACCCATAGCTTCCATACCGCCACCTCGCAGGACGCTGCAAAGAGAGAGGCAGCTTCCGCATGGGCGGCCAAAAACGCGGGTTTTTTTTTATTTTGCCGGCTGGCGGATGCGCAGCTGCGCAGCTGCAGCGGTCAGCACCGGCAGCAGAAAGCATATGTGCACATTTAAAGCGCCCAGGCCCCTTTAAACTGTTCCCCCCTGCCCTACCCAAGAACAATGGTGGTCTCCTGCCAGCTGGTGATCAGCTGGTGTTGGCATCCTTGTCCGCTTGCACGTTCCTAGTGTCACCAGCATCATGGATGCCTCCTCTCCTTTGGTCCCCGTGCTCTTGCTGAATCTGCAATGCACAGCCACAGTTGTTGCCGCTGCCACCGCTGTCCCCCTGCCATCCCCCATCACCTCCTTTGTACATATGTAAATATTTAAAGTTTTAGCGTTTTTTTATTGTTAGGTGAAAATGGCACAGGAATGTGTGTAGGGGTTCACTTTAAATTCCAAACTTTCCAAAATTCTAGCAGCGCATGCGTACATGTTGCTCTAGGGTTAGGGTTACGAGCATTAAAATAGAGTGCAGCTGTGCTGCAGCTTCCACATCTGCATGGTATCTGACGCTCTAATTAGAGCCTCGGTGCAAACTGCGCATGTTCCAGGACCCCGACTCATTATGCGACGCAGCAGACACGGAGCTTTTAAATGGGCAACTTAAATTAGCGGCATAACAATTCTGGCGTACCGGTGCAGCAGCTTATAGACGGAGATGCGCAGTTGCGCAGTATATAGAAAAGAAGCGGGGAAAAGCGGCACCTTTTTAATGCTGCTTCTTCCCGCTTGGGGCATGCGGGCGGCGTGTTCATGACGGCATTCAGGTAAGGGCCGTCTGAAGGCTACACCTTCATGACGTCATGAACACACCCCTTTTTGCCCGTCTGTAACCCGCCCCAGTCTTTAGGCTAAATGTGGCAATCTTGGATTTATCTATATTTTAAACTTGTGTTTAATATGTTCAGTTTCATTTCTGTAACGCAATTGTCAGGTTTTTTTCCCCATTATATTTTGACAATGAAGTCTCAGGATCCAATATAGCCCAATCCTACTTCTGCCAAAGTATTGGAAATTTGTCTTCTGCCTCCCACAGTCTTCTTCACTCTCAAGCTCAGCTGCTTTCACAGCCTTTCTGTGAGATCTTATCTTACAGGTCTTCCAAAGGGACCTCTTGGAGAAAACATAGTATTATAATTTTACCATTACATCCCTGTTTTTCTAAAGGTAATCATTTATGAGAAGCCATTCTTTGAAGGAGATCACATAGAACTTGATTCAGAAATATTAGCTCTGGCTGAAGAAGGAAATCAAAAGGATGAATCAGCAGAGTTGGGGAAAGGACTGTTAACATCAATAGGATCAATCAAAGTGAAAAGAGGAGTGTAAGTATAAGGCATTAAAAATACCAATGATATTTCATCCAATAGCTATGCATGTGGTTTGTGAATCAGAAAGCTAGCCAGCTTGTCCATGTTCACAATATGATGGGTTATAATTTGTCAAAAGCCCCTTCAGCATATACAGACAATGCAAATGAAAAGGAGGAAAAATAATGGTTCCATCATATTCCATGGATTACAGATTAAAGCATAAAAGGTTAGATCCAGACTTAGACAGACCCATTGAAATCATTGAGACTTAAATTAGTCATTGTTCAAAGTCCCATTGGTTTCACTTGCTCTGCGAAGTAGACTTATTTTAGTTTAAGTATGATTTAGTTTTGATCCAATCCTTAATTACAGTATATGTTGTTATCCATTGATAATATATGTGCAAAATAAATGTTTGTTCAAAGATACTCATGTCCTCATTAATTTATTTGTGAATATTATGGAAGTAGATAGCAGGCTGTTGTGTTTCTGTTGTGTTGAAGTGCATTGCTGTCATCTGCATAATAACTCAGAAGTAAGTCCTACTAGAACCTTATAAGTTAGTATGAATGGAAAATAAATATGAATACCACATAGTGGGTTATGCTTATTGTTAAACATGATGCACAACTTTTTGAAAGTGTGGATGTCTTAGGAAAACTGTGTTTAGTTTGTTATTGCTGATGTAGGATGCAAATCACTTACTTGCACTGGATGGGAGTTCATGTCTGAGTAGGAATATGTAGTACTGTAGTGTGCCCACTATACTCTATACACTTACATTAGACACTTTCAATAAAATTAATTTGTTTTATATTTAACACCTATTCCATTGCAATTTAGGCTGTATTCCTTTTTCCTCATCTTAAATTTTATTTTATTTTGTTTGGAATAAGATTATTGGTTACATATTTTATCATTCAATTCCTTTTTGTTTTTGAGTTTTGAAAAAGTTTTTCTTACCATCCTTTAGATGGGTTGCATATGAGAAGTCTGAGTTTTCAGGACACCAATATTTACTGGAAGAAGGAGAATATCAGGAATGGATGGACTGGGGTGGTTATGATGAGCAGGTGCAGTCACTGCGGCCTGTTCTTGGGGTAAGTTTAAGAATTATGCAACACAAGTGCAGACCTAAAAAAGCATCTTGTGTGTGTTGAACTGGTATTTTCCTGTAGAAATTCTGTTGTCCCTTTTAGCAGGCCAGACCATTTAGTTCACTAACGCTGCTCAACCATAGTTCTCCTGGGGTTCAGGCAGGAATTGTGTGAAGCACTACTTGAAGATCTCTCATATTCATTCCCTGCTGGTTTGTCATCCCAGCACTGACCATGCCTGACACAGCTTACTTTTTAAAATGAAACAATGAAATATATTCAGAGTGGTGTGATAGTACTTACTTGCTCTATGAATTATATCAACTAAATTGATATACAGGGTCTTTAGAAGGTATTTCACCTAGGAAGCAAATTGGGATGTGAATGAAGCATGTCCCAACCCCTTATGATCACCTGACTTCTATAATCCTTTGAATTATAAAGGCAGTTTCCCAAGGGAGAGGTTAGAAGATTGACAGAGGTGGGATCCCTGCATCCATGCTGATTTTGCCAGTAGGAACTTTGGGGGGAGAGTAAGGCTTTTTTAAAAGCAATTCCTCCCCAGGGGTTTCTAACATATCTCAGTAGTGCCTCTCTTTAGCCCCCTCTCCAATTTTTGTGTCCATGACATCTATGTACAAGATGCCTAATTTATGTGTAGAATCATAGAGTTGGAAGAGACAACAAGGACCATCCAGTCCAACCCCCTGCCATGCAGAAACTCCCAATGAAAGCATCCCTGACAGATGGCCATCCAGCCTCTGCTTAAAGACCTCCAAGGAAGGAGACTCCACTACACACAAGGGAGTGTTTTCCACTGTTGAACAGCCCTTACTGTCAGGAAGTTCCTCCTAATGTTGAGGTGGAATCTCTTTTCCTGTAGTTTGCATCCATTGTTCCACGTTCTAATCTCTGGAGCAGCAGAAAACAAGCTTGCTCCCTCCTAATGTTCTTAGATTGAACTTTAGTCCCCTGACGATTTTCTTTTCTTTTGTTTTTTTCTTCCTACAGGGTTTTGCACAGCCTCACATGATCATGTACACTGAAAAAGAGTTTGGGACTAAAGGTTCCAATATCAACGTGTTAGGAATTATTTCCAATTTGAAGGATACTGGCTATGGGTTAAGGACACAATCGATCAATGTGCTAAGTGGAGTGTAAGTCAGAAGTTAAGCATCATCTTCAATTTTATGCTTCATTTTAGCATACTATACAGGGGTCTGAAGCACTAATCAATTACTTGGTCTGATTAGTTAATGGTTTACAATCGTGTTTCTTATCTCATCAGAATAATAACTGTCCTTTGTGGATATAAGTATACTGTTGTTGTTTTTTTGTTTTTGTTTTTTAATTGTGCTTGATCCTTGAGTGAATGTGTTATTTTTAATATGGTCATGAATAACAGAACAAATTAAATCATTATTATTATTACTATTATAGTTTATTTATATAGTGCTGTAGATTTACACAGAGCTGTACATACACATAATAAAATCGATAAAAATAGAACCTGCCAATGGCGTACATTCTACAAAATACATATAAAACAATAGGTAATAATACAAGATAGAATTAGATAAAATAAGCAGGCAACAATTAAAAACATCAATATCAAATATCAAATCAAGTATCAGATAAATAATCACACAATGCCTGGGAATGCTTTCCTGAACAGGATGGTCTTCATTCTTGATCCATAGCCCTAAACTTTACTTCTGTTCTTGTTTGTTGTTAAATGCCTTCAAGTCAACTTCGACTGTGACCCTATGAATGAGACATCTCCAAGTCACCCTGTCCTCTGCCTCTCTGTTCAGGTCCTGCAGGCTCAGACCTGTGGGTTCTCTGATTGAGTCTAACCATCTGGGGTGTTTCCTTTCTCTGTTACTACTGCCTTCCATCTTTCCTAGCATCATTATCTTTTCTAATCACTCATTTTTCCTCATGATGTGGCTAAGGTATGACAGCTTCAATTTAGTCATCTTGGTTTCCAGAGAGAGTTCAGGCCTGATCTGCTTTAGCACCCATTTGTTTGTCTTCTTGGCTGCCCCCAGTATTCTCAGTACTTTTCTCCAGCACCATATCTTTAATGAGTTTATTTTCTAATTACATTTTTATTGAGTTTTTAAAATAAAACACATAAAGTCTGTAGAACAGTGACAACAGCAACAGCAACTAACTACAAGAGTCAAGGGTATGTATTTGATGAATAGTTATTCTGCAGCAGAATAAAAAAAATAGTTCACAGCAAGAGCCAGAGAGTCTGGCTTGTCAAGGTATAGATTGTCTGTCCAAAGATCCATCTGTGAAGCAGGAGGTTGGATCCTGTGTGAGTGATGATTACCATAATCAATAAAGATCATCCAGTCTTCTTGAAATGTGTCAGTCCTTTTGCAGCCAATGCAAAACCTCGTCGTAGCAGACAGTTTCTTCATCAACCACATACCCCAAAATCTAGACCACCATTTCTCATTGGAGAGGTCACCTGACTTCCAACATTTGGTTACTTCTAATCTGGAATCAGTAATAGGAAAAATGATCAGTTTCCCATGTTTCAGGTTAGAATTACTTTTAACAAATATAGAAAGCAAAAGCAGAATTGGAAAGAAATTTACGGTTTGAATGAGTTTATTTTCTTCCTATTCACTTTTTTCACTATCCAGCTCTCACATACATACATAGTGATCAGGAATACAGTGGCTTGGATGATCCTCACTTTAGTGTTGAGAGTTATGTCTTTACATTTTATGATCTTGTCCAGTTCTTTCATAGCTGCTCTTCCCAATCATAATCTTCTGATTTCGTGACTGTAGTCTCTGTTCTGATTGATGTTGGAATCAAGGTATGGGAACTCTTTTACTTTTAATTTTCTCGTTGTCTAGGATGAATGCTTGTAGATCTTCCGTGGTCACTATTTTTGTTTTTGTTTTTTAATGATGAGCATTAAGCCAACTTTGGCACTTTCCTCCTTTAACTTCTTAAGTAATTGCTCCAGGTCTTTGTTTCTGCTAGCAGTATTGTGCCATCTGCTCCAGCAATGACATCATAGCTAATGCAAGTTAGTACTGCATGGAGAGAGGAAAAGGTAAACCTCCTTGTGTTAACCTTCACCAAGCAAACCCCAGGATGAGGCAGTTCAAAACAGAACAAGAGACAGGAACAAAACACAAACGGGAAACTAGAAGAACAGAACAAAAGGACAAGCAGAAATAGAGATGTGGTCAACAGTACAAAAGAACTCAGTAAGACAGGAGGACAAGCAGCATACACACTTAAAAATGAAAAGAATGTCTGAAGCTGTGCTACACTATGGAAAGAAGTCAGGGACATAGTCAAAGGGGAATACAGAAATATGATTCCAGTGTCCAAAAACAAGGAGAAGAACCAATGGATAACAGACAAAGCACTTCAAGCAGTTAAAGAAAGAGAAGCAAAAGGAAAGGGAAGCAGAGACATAATGAGAACCTTGAATGCTGCTATTCATCTATTAATGCATGAAGTTAAAGAGATCTGCTACAACAATCAAATCAGAGAAATAGAACCTGACAACAAAAAAGTAAGAACAAAAGACCTCTTCCACAAGATCCGAGAATTCAAAGAGAAATTCAAGAGAATTCAAAGGTGGAGATGCTCTAAGAAGAGGAATATAGTACATGACGACAATGACATAAAAATAAAAAAGATAGAAACATTTCATTGAAGAGCTATAAAATATGCGAAGGAATGTATGACACATGGGAAGAAGAAACCTAGAAAGATAAATCCCAAATTTTGGAAACTGAAGTGGAAGCTGCACTTAAAGTAACTGGAATGAACAAATCACCAAGAACAGATGAATAGAACTGCAATCCACTACCATGTCAGGATGCACAGGGAAGCCATTGAAATCCACAAACGTCTGGATAATTTTAACCGGAAAGAAGAAACCCTTAAAGTGAACAAAATTTGGCTACCAGTCCTGAGGAATAGCAAAATAAGGACTCAGCAAATGCAAATGGGAAACCACTCAGAATCAGGGGCTTTTCCAGCAGATAATGATCACCAATTAGCAGACATTAATTCTTTTGCATTAGCCTCCCAGCCCGGGGCCTGCCATCGGCACAGAACAATACACATGCAAATCACCTCTGAACTCCCAGGCTCACACAGTATATATAGACCCACTTTTTCCAGGCAAGCATTCTCTGAAGATGCCAGCCACAGATGCTGGTGAAACGTCAGGAAGAAAATCTTCTAGAACATGGCCACATAGCCCGAAAAACCCACAAAAGACCATGGATACCGGCCATGAAAGCTTCCCACAAAGACAGAGTCAAATTTAGTTTTAATTAAAATCTGCCAACAAATATGGAAAACAAAGCCTACAGACTGGGAGCAATCAATATATATTCTCCCACCCTTTTACTTCTATAGGATATTTAAAATCTTCATTTCTTGGTTTGGTTTGCCATAGGGTGGTATACAAATTATTATTATTATTATTATTATTATTATTATTATTATTATTATTATTATT
>NC_056522.1:112351310-112381133 GCF_019175285.1 Sceloporus undulatus | reverse complement strand
TCTGTAACTGTATATGTGATGATAAGAATTGTAATATAACTTTCATAATGCTAAATTCATTTCTGTAATATTAGTTATGCTGCAATGCTCTGATGGTTGACATATGATAACCTAAGCAGGGTCAGTCCTAGTTAGTACTTGGATGGGAGACTGCCAACAAATACTAGGTGCTGTTGGCTATATTTCAAAGGAAGGAACTAGCAAAGTTCAAGACGGTTGTGCACGCGCTGGTAACCTCACGCCTTGACTTCTGTAATGCACTCTACATGGGGCTACCCCTGTGCTTGACTCGGAAATTACAGCTGGTTCAAAACATGGCAGCCAGGCTTGTCTCAGGAACATCTAGGAGGGACCACATTACTCCGGTTTTGAGGTCCCTCCACTGGCTGCCTATCAGCTTCCGGGCCCAGTACAAGGTGTTGGTTATCACCTTTAAAGCCCTAAATGGCTTGGGTCCAAGCTATCTCAGGGACCGCCTCCTCCCGTACAATCCTCCCCGCGCTCTCCGGTCCTCTGGGAAGAACTTACTGCAGCCTTTAAAATCTAGGCTTGCGGCGACCTCCCAGAGGGCGTTCTCTGCTGGCGCCCCCAAACTCTGGAACGACCTGCCAGATGAGATCCGTCAGATAACATCATTAGACAGCTTTAAAAAAGCGGTCAAGACGGATCTCTTCCGGCAGGCCTTTCCAGACTAACCATCCCAGCCCAGGTTCCCTGATTCCCTCATTCCTCCCGTGGCCCCATCTCAGTGATGGTCGAGGATCAACAGAGGGATATCAGGGTTTTAATTGCTGTTTTTATGCTTGATGTTGTGTTTTTAATATGTTATACTGTTTAATATTGTCTTAAGGGGGGGAGGGATAAAGTGTTTTTAATTGTTATATTTTATATTTTACTGTTGTCAACCGCCCGGATTGGTTTGCCAGAGGGCGGTATATAAATTATTATTATAGCAAAAACCCCTCTGAGTATTCGTTGCCTAAGAAAACCGTATGAAAATTCATGTGGTCATCATTAGTCAAATGGTGACTTGAAGGCCCATACAACACATGCAAAAACACAGGGAATTATTAATTTCATTGGAGAATATGGGTGTCATCTTGTTGGGTAGTCCCAATTAGAGTAGACCCATGTGATCAGTTCTTGAATAGTGAGTGAACACATAGATAAATTTAATGGGTTCAATGGATCTATTCTAGTCGGGACTAAATAAAGGTTTAGGACTATGTATGTTACTGTTTTGCATCTGTGACAAAATGTTTCCAGGTTCACTTGCCATTTGTTATAAGACCAAGGTTCCCAACCTGTGCTCCGTGAAGTTCTTAGGGCTCCACGTGCTCTTACCAGGTGTTCCGTGGCCGCTCCAGGAAAATGAAAGAAATAAAAATTGAAAGAAATTAAAGAATAAGAAACAAAAAGTAACACTACTCCTAAACACCATTAACTTGTAAGAAATAGGGTAGGCCTCTTAAGGGCTCCACCATAGAAACTGATTCTAAAAAGGGCTCTACTAGTCAAAAACGTAGAGAAGCCCTGATCCAGACACTTATCTTAAGATAGCAAGTATAGTCTGCTCAGAAGGCTGCGTGTATTGAAGCAAAAAAAAAAAAGGTCCTCTCCTTCATCCTCAATACTGTCAAAACTCATAGTGGTCCTTTGATCATTGAAAGGATGGTTAGTTTTAGTTGCTTGGTAGAAATACAGAAAATTGTTTTACAACTTGGCTTTATTTGTATGTTATCTTCCCTTTTGTCAGAAGATAGGTTGGAAATGACAGATCAAAACATTTAAAGACTATACATGTCTAAACTGTGGTGATTAATGTTTTCCATAGCCATGTACTTCCAATATAACCAGGTGTTGATTGGCATATTGCAACAGATACTGTTTTAGCTGCATACACGCCAGGCTTGTTTGCAAGCAAATGGAAAGTCAACGTGACTTGTTCTGGAAAAAGACAAAAGATATGCAACCAAGTCAGTTCACAGAGACAGATGTTGATTTTTTTAATGATACAGACTTTAATTTTATATGCATTAAAGAGCTATCTTTCTGAAGTATTCTGCCTGTGATCCACAAGGACCGGTAGTCTAAAGAGAAAATTATATTTGTTTATATTCATTATTTTTTATTGCAGTTATATACAAGTGTATTCAACATTAAGCCGCTTGCATCCAGAGGGGCTTACTTTCAGATAAATGTCTATATGATTGTGGCGATGACAAATCAGACTGATTGGTTTGATTTCATGGATAACCTGAGAATTTATTCCTATAATCCTCGATTTATTTGTTTTCCCAAAGACACTTGGGATATATCACAGTCTTACTTATATTTTTAGTTAGATCAATGTCTTTATTAGGGGCAATCAAAAACTCACAAAATATTTTTCCAGAACCTTTCATTAGCCTAGATATTAAATAAAATTGAATTTTGTATAGCACGTGGAGAAGAAAGAGTCCTGACGTGAAGTCCAAGAATAGTTAGTAGTAAGTGCTGGATGTTGAACAAATTATCAAGTAGACAGTGGGCTGTTGTTACAAAGAAATAAACATGAGTTGCCAAACATTTTTATTTTTTGTAAACATCTACCAGGCACTTGCCTTGGTTAGGCTTCATCTGAAGTACTGTGATCAGTTCTAGGTGTCTCATTTTAAGTAGGATATAGACAAGTTGGCACAAGTTCAGAGAAGGGCAACAAGGATGATAAGAGGTACAGAGAACAAAACAGATGAGAAAAGGTTGAAAGAGCTGGGTTGAAGGAGTTCAGCTAGCTAAAGAGAAGACTGAGGAGTGACATGATTGCGCTCTTTAAATTCCTCAAGGGCTGTCACATAGAGGAGTGGGAAGGCCTGTTCTCTGCTGTCCCAGAGGATAGGACCAGGTCTAATGGTTTGAAGTTACAGGCAAATAGATTTTGATTGAACATTAGAAGGAAGTTCTTGACTGTAAGAGCAGTTCAGCAGTCCAACTTTAGCTGGAAATCTTGCATGGAGCAGGAGGTTGGACTGGATGGCCCATGAGGCCCCTTCTGGCTCTATGATTCTATGGCTCTATGACTTACAGTAGATTTATGTACAGCCTGACCTGTAGCAAACAATTTCATTGAGAACAGAAGTAAAGATGAATGTGGAAGGAATACGTGGACCATTACTACAAAAAGGAACAAGTTCCATGACTATTTATTCCGTCTTCTGGATCATTAATAGTTCACAGTATATAATTCATTAAGTTATGTATCAGTAATATTATTACTTTTTCTATCCACCCCCACCCATGCATGTATTAAAATTGCATGTAGTCCAAATAGGGCTAACTCACTGGGGAGACTAGGCGAGAGACAACATTTTTGAGGCCAAGAAATAAGTTTTAATCAAAATGTATACAAATAATAAGTACTGTATCACACCTATGTCTCTAATAACATTTTTTCTTTACATAGCCATAAAGACCTTGTGTAACTAGGGTTAGGCTCTGGGTTTATGAAGCCGTGTTTCAGTGCAGACATGCTGGCTAGCATTAAGCCAGAGTTCCACATTACATCTCAACTAAGGAATGTTGGTTTGATATTTGGTAACAGACCATGATAATAAGACAGGACAGGATAGGACAATATATAGCAGTGGTGTGCAACCACTGGAAAAAAACATCTAAACTAAGCTAGTAGTTTTGCAGAAATTGAGGGATTTCTGCTCTTTGTTTCCATTGATTTTGTATATCACTGCCATATCTATACTATGTTTTAACTTGTCTCTTGCTCCCAAGCATGTGAGAATCATGTCTCAGATGAAAGCTGATATTTGAATAATCTAGAACCAATATGTTTTTTCCTGCTTCCAAAGTCGTTTCTGTGATGCCTGAATTCCTGTGGATGTGTGGCTAGCCCAAACCCAAAGCTGTTACATGCTAGCATTGACAGGAAGGAAAACCTGTACTGCCAAGCACTCAATATGTTTTATTAGAGATCTTAGTGTAGAATGAGGAAACAAAACAGTTGTTCTATGGTTAGACTCAATATGGAACACTATTACTGTATTTTTATTATAAGTGAATAATATTAGCAGGATAGCTTACTGTTTACAGAAATGGAAGCCTCTGCACCATACAGTCCAAGCCTGATCTGTTTTCAGAACTCCACGTGTAATGTTCAAGTGCAAACATGACCATTTCAAATCAAACTGTGGTTAATGTACTGTTCATACCTCTGTCACTTGGATTGCTAAGCAGTTTCCAGGGCAATTTGGGTGTGTTTCAAAGAATATGCCTTAGATTATTAGTTAACACTCTGTTGAATAGGGTGGAGAAAAATGAATCAGTATTAGTAGAAATGATAAACCAAATGTGAAGCAAAATATGGACAAAAGAAACATATTTTGGTTTTTTTAATCCCCCATGTTGATAATTGTTTCAAGTTTTTTTAAATAAAAGCTTAAGACCTAGTTACATCTTGCCCTCTATGGGGCTGAAGTTGCACCCACATGGTCAAAATAGTCCAGTTTGATACCACTTTAATTGCCATGGTTCAGTGCAATGGAATTCTGGGAACTGTAGCTTGTTGTGGCACCAGAGTGGTGGTGTGGTGCCACAACAAACTACAGTTCCCAGAATTCCATAGCATTAAACCATGGCAGTTAAAGTTATGTCAAACTGGGTTATTTCTTCCATGTGGATGTAGCCTGAGAAAGATAAATTATTGCTGTTCAAAATAAGAACGTTATTCTAAGAGAATTCATATATGGTTTTTAAAAGCTTTATTTTCACGTGGTTGCAAGAAAAACAAGTTTTACCTGCGTGACAGAAAGTGACATTTCCTGGGAGGGGTGACATAGGGTGTAAGCGTGGCAACATGACAGATCTTATATAGCCTGGTAACACGGCATAATTTTTTTGTTCTCTTAGTTGTTTGCTAACAAATTGGAATGAAAAATATTTATACATGTAGTCATAAAGTCAAGATAACAGTATCAACTGAAAAAGTATCGTAGGTGTCCAACAATGCATGATACTTTGCTATTATTGCTTTGTCTCCATTATGATGATGCTAGTGTGTTGTGGGTTTTCAGACCCATGCAAAATTTGAGGATTACAATATAAAGTTTCTACATGAGAGGCTTGCAAAAAATTCTAGCATACAAGAGCGTGTAAAATTCTAGTAAAATATAGATGACTTATTTTTCAGGTGGGTGGCTTATGAAAATCCTGACTTTACGGGAGAACAGTACATCCTTGAAAAAGGAATGTATTCCAACTATGAGGCCTGGGGAGCCAAGGGTTCTAAAATATCTTCAGTTCAACCCATAACTTTGGTAAGAAGATATTTTTAAAATGATTACAGGTTTTTTTTTTAATTCCATCACATTTGTATTTTTATTCTGGAACTCATTTATCAGCATATTTTTGTATTGTTGTTTCATTTTCTTTTTTTGTCTTTGTTCTCCACACATTTTAGGATATCACCAGTGACCCTTCAGGGAAATTTAAGGTAAAAATTGCAACATCTTGCAAAGTAAATTGAGAAAGCAAACCAAAACTACAATCTTATAGACAAAAGGAGCACTAGGAAACCTGTAATTATCAAGGTGCTCTTGGATTGCAACTCTTGTCATCATACCTAGCTAGCATAGCCAGTGATGATGGGAGTTATAGGACACCATCATCTGGAGGGTGGTGCATTCCTTGTCCTTAGCCTGAATAAAAAAAATAGGTTGTGGGGATAAAAATGGGCATAACTGTTAATTAAAAAGAAATAGTCCTGGTATGTGTGGCGGTACATATATACCAGTGATGACAAACGTTTGAGAAACTGAGTGCCCAAACTGCAACCCAAAACCCACTTATTTATCACAAAGTGCCACATCCCTCTGGCTTTCTAGTAACAAACTCTGGCAAACTCTGTGCTGCGGTGATGGCATGTGTGCCCACAGAGAGGGCTCTGAGTGCCAGCTCTGGCACTAGTGCCATAGGTTCACCACCACTGATATATACTGTGTGACCCTGAGAAGGCAGGAGTGATTTGCATGTGTATTGTTCTGTTGCTAATGACAGGCCTCAGGGTGGGAGGGTATGCAAAAGAGGATTAGTGTCTGCTTAATTAGGGCTCATTGTCTGCTGGGAAACCCCTGACCCTGGGAGATTTGTCGTTTCCATTTGTTGAGTCTTGATCTTGCTATTTTTCAGGACTGGTAGCCAAACCTTGTTTACTTTAAGGGTTTCCTCTTTCCTGTTGAAATTATCCAGGTACTTGTGGATTTCAGTGGCTTCCCTGTGCATCCTGACATGGGACAATGGATTCTACGAGTAGAGAGATGGGGTAGCAATGGGAAGCCCTCTAAGCCCTGTGATAGCAAACCTTTATATGGAATACTTTGAAAAGCAAGCCCTGGAAACAGCACCGAAAAAGCCCATAACTTGGTTCCGATATGTGGATGACACTTTCACATTTGGAGCCATGGAGAAGATCTGGCTGTGTTCTTGAACCATCTGAACAACATACACCCTAACATCCAA
This sequence comes from Sceloporus undulatus, assembly GCF_019175285.1. Classification (NCBI taxonomy): domain Eukaryota; kingdom Metazoa; phylum Chordata; class Lepidosauria; order Squamata; family Phrynosomatidae; genus Sceloporus; species Sceloporus undulatus. Next base: position 112,374,626 of record NC_056522.1, on the reverse strand, counting down.
TTCACCATGGAAAAAGAAAAGGAAGAAACACTGTCATTCTTGGATGTCTTAGTCATCCGCAAACCTAACCAACATTTGGGCCACACAGTATACAGAAAACCTACACATACGGACAGATACCTGCACAAGAACTCCAACTATCACCCAGGACAAAAAAGAAGGACAATAAAAACAGTGGTAGGCTGGGCAAAACGGATCTGTGAACCCCACTTCTTGGAAGATGAACTGAAGCGACTGGACCGGGCTCTACAAGCTAATGATTATTCCAGCTCAGACATCAGAAGGGCTGCCATGCCCAGAAAAACCCAGAGGAGGGAAGACAACCACCCAAAGGGAAGGTATTTTTACCATATATCAAAGGAGTCACAGACAGAATAGGGAAATTGGTGAGGAAGCACAACCTTCAAATGGTTTACAAACCAACGAAGAAAATCCAGTAAATGTTATGCTCAGCCAAGGACCAGAGAGACCCTCTCACAGCCGCAGGAGTTTACCGCATACCATACAGCTGCAGACAAGTCTACATAGGGACCACCAAACGCAGTGTGCAAACAAGAATCAAGGAACATGAGAGACACTGCAGACTGGGCCAGCCAGAAAAATCAGCAGTAGCAGAACATGTGATAAACCATCCTGGGCATAAAATGCTGTTTGAAAACACTGAAATTCTGGCCCATGCCAACAACTACCATGTCAGAATGCACAGGGAAGCCATTGAAATCCACAAACACCTGGACAATTTCAACAGGAAAGAGGAAACCCTTAAAGTAAACAAGGGTTGGCTACCAGTCCTGAAAAATAGCAAGATGAAGACTCAACAAATGCAAATGAGAAATTTCCCAGGGTCAGGGGTATCCCAGCAGACAATGAGCGCTAATCAATCAGACACTAATCCTCTATTGCATACCATCCCACCCTGAGGCCTGCCATTAGCAACAGAACAATACACAAGCAAATCACTCCTTCCTTCCCAGGGTCACACAGTATAACCAACTCCTTTCCAGGCAAGCATTCTCTGAAGATACCAGCCACAGATGCTGACGAAACGTCAGGAATAAACTCTTCTAGAGCATGGCCACATAGCCCGAAAACCCCACAAAAAACTATGGATGCTAGCCATGAAAGCCTTCGACTCTAAACAGTGCAGTACCTTTCTAGAAAAATTTTGCTTGCAGGTCAGGGAACTGAGCCAGCAAAAGAATCTCATTGCAGTCATCTGAATAGAAATGGTTGGATATAATGGTTCCTTTAGCACAGACCTGCACAACATACGGCTCAGGGACCACATGTGGCCCACCAAAAGATTTTGGGCGACCCATGAGGATGTGGAACAACTTCAAGGATCCTCTACTGCTCAGCCTCCTCTTGAGGAGAGGGCCATTTATGGGAGGAGGAGGAGAAGGAGGAATGAATGATTGTCCTGTTGGCTCCTCTGCTGCTCAGCTTTCTCTCAAGAAGAAGGCCAGGTGGTGGCAGCGGCGGAGGAGAATGGAATTAATATTAATTAATTCTAATTAATATTATTTAATATCAATTAATAATATCAATTAATTGATATTTAATTAAAACCATCTGCGGCCTGAAGTTTAGCCTATTTTAATTTTGGCCCCTACCTACTGCCAAGTTTTGCAGGTCTGCTTTAGCATAAGACAGATTTTAAATATAAAGGTTAGGATCATTTAGTGAGTTATGATGGCATAAGTCCAATGGTTATTGTAAGTCACCTTCTTTTCTTCTTTTGGTCTTTGTCCATCAACCTTGCATAGCAAGCAGCCTCTCCTCAAGAGTCCCTTTTTAGCTGTTGTAGCCCCCACTTCACAACTATTTCATAGCTGGTGGAGAGTTAGGAACATCAGAGAAGCATTACAGCCAGTAGAATGAGGGACAATTTTTAAGGGGAGATGAAGTGTAGTTCTGTCAATGGAAACTTTATGGTACATCTCTCTGATGAGATCTCATCCATTCTATAGGTTTTGTATACTTTTGAAAAAAATTATTAGCTTTGTACATTATTAATAACAGTAAGACTAGAATTACCTGTTTAATAGTTGAATGTACTGTTTAGTGAATACAATCTTCCTTATATTTAAAGGTCCAGTTATTTTCAGAGCCAGAGTTCCAGGGTAACAGTCAAATATTTGCGAAAGACATTTCTCAACTTGAAAAGGCATTTCCCGTTAAGTCTTCAAAAGTATTATCTGGCAGGTGAGTACAAAATTGAATCAGTGAACACCAGTCAAACAAGATTATACTTATAGAAGGAAATTTCTGAGTATGGAACAGATGTGGATCATCCTGGCCCTATTCACAAGACTGTGTACATCTTTTGCGGCCCCTTTCTCCTCCCCGCCACCGCGGGGTGTCCTTGGGGCTTGAAGCCCCAAGGACACCCCTTTTCAGGCTGCGGGGAAGCGGCCTTTTGCCGCTTCCCCGCAGCCTGGAAAGTGGCGGATCGGGGCCTCGGAGACTGCCAGTCTGGCAGCTGAGGCCCCAATACACCGGGGAAAGCAGCGCCTACAGGCCGCCTCAAAGGGGCGGTCTGTAACGCGCCATAGAGAGTGACTGAATAAAAATAAATGATACACTTCAAAGGTGCTAGAAGTGGTTTGAGACCATATTTTCTGTCATGAAAATAAATGGATCAGAACTCCAGGAATGTAATTTCATTTTCCATTAGCCAGTGAGGGTGTGGTTAGGAATCCATGTTTTTTATATTTTACTGTATTACGTTGTGTGTGTTGTCTACCATCTTTACAGAAATTAGAGCTGCATTGTTAGGTTCGATGCATGCTGTATCTGATCAGCAAATAAGTGATCTTATTCCAGTAGTTATTATTTTGTCTTTTTTACAATCACACTCTCTCATTCTCAGAGGAAGGCAGTGGCAAATCTCTTCTAACGCATTCTTGCTATGATAGGTTGTCATGAGTCAGAAATCACTTGAAGGCATGCAATAAGAATTTTCATTTTTTCTTCTTTTCTTGTAGCTGGATTGCATATGATAAGGAAGACTTCTCTGGTAATCAGTTTGTATTAGAAGAAGGAGCCTATCCTGATCTCTCTGCAATGGGTTGCCTACCCCAATCAGTCTTGAAGTCTATACAAGTTGTAAATATTGTAAGTTTAATATGAAAGAGTTTGGGAGCTGTATAAAGCTGAACTTTTGACTTATTTTTAAGCCAGTATAGGGAGGTATTGGAATGAATGGCTATGCTGCAGAAGCAAATAGAGAGAAACCTGAAAATAAGCTGTAAAATAGCTCATTCTAAAGGAGATTGACACAGAGAAACATACTGTTGAATGTGACATCTCTTTAATACAGAGCAACTGCATGGTAGAATGGGGCCATTTATTTAGGACATTTGTAGCCCACCCTTCAGTACATGTATTAGGAAAACTGCTTATGAATTCTGGACATTTTAAAAAACATCTTAACTATTTTGCATCATGTTATTAATAAATTACATTCAAAATTAATGGGGACCTGTTGGTGCTCCTGCCCTCTTTTGAGAGCAGCACCAGGTCAAAAGAATGTATGCTAGGCCCCAGTTTCCTGGCTCAGAGAACTAGGCATTTGGTGCTTCTCTCACTCCAGGGAGGAAGGCCCTTTGAGCATCAAGAAGAGAGCAGCACGGTTCACCACTTTTGGTACACCACTGCCACTACCTCACTCGGCAAGCAGCCAACCAAGAAAATTAGAAAGTAACCAGCTTAACACTAATTTTGAAAAGGAGATCTCGGAAATGATATATCATTTGTTCTGGGTGAATTGGAAGGATCAGCTTTGCTTCTGCATGCAGGAGTCCTACTTTAACAAGGTTTTAGACTTCAAGAGCGTTGAGTAGCATATGTTTTTGGAGTCTCTAGGATTTCTGTATTTACCAGATCCCTCTCATATAACTATACTGGTAGTCTTGAGTCTAACTCTTCAAAGAAATTATTGAGTTCTTTTCAATACCTATAATACCTAGGAAAATACTCTGGCATCATTGATCTCATGCCTCAAATTGATTTCTTATGTGCTGTGAGCTGCTTAGGCCATTTGAAGTGCTATGAAGTGACTCTCATATAGAGAATAAGGGCTAAAGCCAGTTGTTGGTCTTGCCAATCCATTAAATCTATTTGTAAATTCAGTTGCCTTACAGGATCTACTGTAGTTGGGAGAAATTATTACATTTAACCCCAAATGTGTAAAATGTTATACTTATCTCACAAGTGTCAGGATTTTCCAGTTGGGATTGTTGAAAGCACACCTGTTTGTCAATATAGCTTTAGCAATTAGGAACTTTGGCAATTATACCTGTTGCTGACTCATGAAAATGCTGCCAAGAATAGAAGGCGTGGTTGTAAGTCATCATCTTGCTTCTTACAGTTTACATCCCACACTTGGAATAACTCTTTTATGAGTAATAGATTTTATTGCAGGTTGCCATCTAACCAGTTCTGTACTATACGACTTTTCATTTCTCTGAATATATAACTAAAAGGTGTATTATGTTATTTAGCCTCTGCTATGGTAGGGGTGGAAAAACATGTGGCTAGGAACTTGGAGGCGTTACAAACCGCCGCTTTGCAGTGGTCTCCCGGCGCTGCTGTTTGCTCCGCAAGGGAGCCGCCGCAGCCAAACCGCGCGGCTCCCTTACAGAGCAAAAAAGAAGCTCCAAAATGGAGCTTCTTCTGGCGTCGCGCTCATGACGCTGCGAGGCGCCAATGGCGCACTCGCGACATCATTAGCACCGCGCGATGTGCAGACGCACAGCGTCCATTACATCAAGATGGTGCGGCCGTGTGGAACGGCCGCCGAGGGCGTCTGGAAGAGATGCCCCCTTTTTAAACTGGGATGTCCTGAGGATGTCCCAAGTGGCGGTTTGTAACCTGCCTTGAATTCTTTCAGAATACCTTGGTGACTGAATTAGATTCACCAGATGCTCTCACTGTGGGAGAATTGTTGAAACTGCTAACTCGAAGTCACTAGGAAATGAAGTTTTGGGAAAATGTAATAGCAGTGTTTGCTTATGAAAATGGTTTCTCAAAGCAGGAAGGGAAAACTTGAATTAAACTTCATGATTATTGTATAACTGCCCACAACATTCTGTAAACTTATGAAAATATTTTCTTTAAAATAGGAACTTTCTGAGCCAGTGATAGCTCTCTTTGAAAAGGAAAACTTCAAGGGAAGGAAATTGGAATTTACTACAGAAGTTGTAAATCTTCACTTCCTTGGCTACAATCCTCATGTAGCTTCAGTAGAAGTCCATGGTGGCATGTAAGTTGCCTTTTGAATGTAGATGTTTATCATTCACAGAATGCAGTAGCATTTGATGTTGTAAAAAAAAAAAAACCTTTTACTTCGCTTGATTCTATGACGGTACAGTACATAGGGCTTCCTTATAAGCTCTTTGAACAAAGACGCTACCACTGTGTTTGCATTTACATATGAGGAGACTGAGAAATAGCAGCTTGTCAGAGTCCACCCAGAGGATTTCACCCTTTGTATTGTAGAATCTGAAAAACTAAAGTGGTGAATTGGAAGGTTTAACTGACCTTGGTTATCAGTAGCAACTTGTGTAGGAAGGCATGATCTAATTGTGCTGTAATTTTAACTGAATAGTAAGGAAATAGTTCCTCAAATCTGATCTGGTACATGAAATGGATTTGTAGACATGGTGCCGTTGTAAACTATGTTTACTGAAAGCAGAGTTCCACTCTCACTCACCATTACACACACACACACCCTTCCAGTGTTGCTGCTTTCTTCTAATATATTAGCATAATCCGCTTTGCACTGGCCAAATGTCAGTTTGTCTGCTTGTTTTAAAAAAAAAAAAAAACTTTGGTACTTTCATGTTCTCCATGTCTTTTATGTTTTGTTTTGCTTTTTTCAGTTTTCTGCTTTTCTTAGGCTTAGGACTTTTTCACACCACCTCCGTTCTCACTGTGATCGCATTAATGAAGGGAAGTGCATACATATCTGTTTGGGAGCACTCCTTACTGCCTGTCCCTCCATTAGTGCGACCGGGGTGTTGCATATCAAGATACTCTGGAAATGAATGTCAGTCAGTATTAGCAGTATGGTATGGTAAAGGATGTGGTGGCTGGAACAAAGAAGAGGTTTGCTTGCGTCTCATCTTTTTTTTTAGTAACACTACCTTGCTTTGTATGAGTCTTTTAAATACAAGTTTTTATCAAAACCTTTATCACACCCAAATATACACTGTTGTAATATACACACAGTGCCTCTAGCTTAGATGTATTTATATAAAACAAGTCTCACTAGATTTGAAGGGATATAATAAACAACCCAGGGCTGCTCATGCTGCAGAAAAATGTAGGTACATATATGCTATGGCTATGAAAATTTTAAAGGAATCTTATTTCTTTTAAATTATTTACACTTTATGTAGTACATAATATAGGTAGTAAAACTTAGTTTGTTTCAGATGGATTATCTATGAACACAATAATTATAGAGGCCGTCAGATATTATTAGCACCTAAAAAAATACCAAACTGGTGTGGGTCCAGTGGCTACAAGAAAATAGGATCTCTACGACCTCTATTGCAGGTAAGAAAAACAGCCCTTTGCGGGATGCAATCTATGTACAGGTCTCAAATCTTTCTGCTTTTACTTTAATTCTGTTTGTATTCAGTCTTCTTGTCTTTGTATTGACTAAAGGCGCCATTTTAATCAGAGCATATAATACAAATCCAATAGCCTTTCATAATCTTGAGTATTACTGCACTGGTCATTGCATTATAGGAATCTTTTAATACAGGGATGGGCAACCTACAGTTACAAGAAACACAGTTCTCCTTTAAAACAAGGCATCCAGTCTCCACATGACATGTAATGCAGAATGGGATCCAGAGCAACTGAAAATTTTCTAGGCTTTGTCTCCCCACACACCTTATCATGGTACCAAATTATGATAAAGTGAGGGCTGCTGTGGGACCAGGTGAGAAATTAAATTAGCTCTTAGACCCACAATTTCCCATCTCTGTTTTCTCTGCTTTTTTCTACTGGCCTTGACTATTCAAAAGTAAACAATCAAAGGATGTCTTCCCTTAAAATGTGTGCAGTTCCATAAGTCAGAAGTTCAGCTTTTTCTCAGATATTCGAATTTTCAAGTAATATTTCTTCTCATTTACAACATCTTCTTTCTAAAAATTATGTGAAAAGTCAGGCCTAGTTTAATTATACTTAAATGCCTGGTAGGGGGGAAAGCCACTTACATTTGCCACTTTTTGTATATGCTAGAATCCTGCTGGCGACTTAGGTCTATGAAAGTGGTCTTGCATCTGTGGGAATTAGAATTGGGCACCATTGTGCACCGATTGCAGATATATATCCAGACTCTTGTCATTGTCTCGTTGTGTTTCTTCACAATTCACTAACAGGTTTCTTAGCTCCTTTACTGTATAGATAATTATACATAAACATGTGTAATGTGCACTGTGATAGAAGACTTTGGCCATGACTTCTACACAGGAAAAGGTTTATTTACAGGGAATCACAGAATCATATGGTTGGAAAAGAACCCAAGGGCCATCCTGTTTTGCCCTGCAGGAACAGAGAATCAAAGCCCTCCCAACAGGTGGCCATCCAGCCTCTGTTTAAAAACCTCCAAAGGAGACCACAACTCTCTGAGGGCATGTATCCCAATGTATATTGTTACATACAAATGTAGTTAATTTATTTATTAAAATATTTTAATGCTGTTTTCATTTTAGAAAAAAAAAATCTCAGTTGGTTTAGTGTTACAAGAATGAAACGATACAATTAAACGCATGCCTTTTCCTGTGTACAAATAATATTCATATAGTAAAAGTATTGTGTGACATGTATCTAAATTTGCATGTGTATCATATATGTATATGTGTGGTTTGTATATGCTTCTCTAATCCAGGTTATACTATTGGTGGTAGAAGGGTGAAAGCAATTTTAAGTGCTTATGCTGGAGAAAAATAATACTGTCAATAGTATAGTTCAAGGCTTGTGATCCTTTTACAGAAAAGAGTCTACTTCAGACTTAAAAACAGAGGAAATGGAAAATGTATGTCAACTGATGGCAACCTAGATGACTTGAATCTTCTGAGGATACAAGCTGTAGAAAATACTAAAACTGATGAGCAAATCTGGATTTATCAAGATGGATTCATCAAATGTAGGGTAAGGTTGTGTATGAAACATGTCTTGTTAAGGTATGCAGTTCTTGGATTCTTGGATCCTGTATGGAAAAAAACAGGATATAAATCAAATAAAATATATTCAGCATCTTTCATATGCTTTTCATACAAGAATGGTTAACAGATTTCTCTAATTCTAGAAAGAGCTAACTGAAATTGACACATTCTCATGTTTTAAATTTTAGAAATTAAGCTTTCTACCCATTTCTGCATTGTTATAGAAGGTTCTGCTATTGTTTTCCATAGCATTTGTTTTCTGTATATTAATGTGGTTGGCTCCAGCAGGTCTTCAGAATAATGTCACCAGTGAGTTCCTCCTCTAGCATTCAGCAGGGACTGGGCCCTGTATCGTCAGTGCTCCTACTCACTCTCTGCTAGACTTGCTTTATCCAGGAGCATTGCATGGGAAGGATCTAAGATGGCATCAGTCCTTTGCATAACAGGCTTGGCTCCCATCCATTTTGGGAGGAGATAGGAGTAAGGAGGGAAAAAGCTTCCCTTCAGACAAAGTAAATATTACTGTTGGCTGTGCAATTTGTAGCTGTGGTTCTCAGCACCACCAGCAACAGAGAGTGTTTCCTTTTTAGAACTCTAAGTTCTCTCAGAGAGAAAAAAACCCAAAGGAATTGTATGGTTCAATATTTGTGACTTATCCCAGGTTCCTTGGCCATTCTTCCTCCTCCTCCTTATTGGAGGAGTAGGGGAAAAGAGGGGAGCACTGATGTTCCATTACAGTACATTCCAATTTTTAGAACACTGTTTCTTTAAAGAGAGAAAAGTCCATATAGTTCTCATAACATCCAGAACCAATAGTGAGGCAAAGGCATTAAACAGGTCTGAATGATGTTTGGCCAAATTGCCTGCCATGTCATAAAGGCTCCTTCATCTTTCTTCTTGCCAATACCCCACTAGCTTCTACAGGAACTAGAGAAGCTTCAAGGGGTTACAGAAGCAGCATCGAGGGATACCAGCCATAAGTGATACTCTCTGTTTCGAGAGCTGTCAACCCTTTGCACCAGTTTTGGAGCCCTGTATGTTTCCGTTGTTGTTTTGCTGCTCCCTTTGCTGAATTCAATTTAGGATTCTGAGCCTTTCAGAGACAAGAATTTAGTGTAATGGTTGTTAACCAACCCCGGGCCATTGGGGAGAAATTTTGAATTGCAAATAGCCAACTTTCAAAGCAACAACAACAACAATGTTGCCACCATATTACTGGCTTGTAAGAATAATTTTTTGCTGTTTCTGCATCATTACAAACAGCACCTACATCAAGGATTGCCACTATAGTACCTGCCAGCACTAGCCTGACAGCTGAGTCTAAACAATAACTCAAAAGAAAATCCCTCTGAGTTACATACTTCTATGATCAAAGTACTTAACTGTTTTCAAGCTCTAACATCAAATGAAATGAAAAGAGTATGAGTGACAAGGCATGTGTCAGTATGTTTGTCTCTTTAAAAGTTGTGTAAGATCTCACAGCATTGTGCCAAAGGGAGAGACTTTTCAAGTGTGCAGGCCACTGCATAATAGTGGGATGGTTTCTTTCCTTTTTATAATCCATGAGCATGTTTGGACAGGAACAGATCAGAAGCTGTGGGCTTAAAGCAATGTACTGTATAAAAGTGGAGATGTTAAGTTTAACACCCCACCTAAAACAATACCAAAAGGTTTTCTGTTGGTTTTTTCCCCAAGAGTGCTGGCATTTGGTAACATTCAAGTAGTGTCCTATAGCATGGCTTTTATGTCCCTTCATTTGAGCACATTGAAACATGTGCATTGAATTCTTGCAGCCTAGATCTCGGTAGAATTAGGGAAGGCCATAGTTCAGTAACAAAGTACATGTTTTACATAAAGAAACTCCATGTTTAGACCCTTGAGTCCGCCCCTGAAACTGGGATGGTAACTGTGTGAGAAACTATGCACACATGTAATTAATTACCCTCTCCCCCAAATAAGTCTCATTATTGCACATTCAATCATAAATTAGTTGAAATGTGGGATCTGGAAGTGACTAGAAATCCCTTTTTGTTTCCATTTCCTGTATTTTTGGCCAGTTTTTAGCCATGGTGGTAAGTTGCGGGCATAGAGTTTGTGAATCAACTGCATGTTGGGGCATTTGGGTGTATATGGAGGTGATATAAAACAAAAACAAAAAATTAAACCGTATGCTTCCAGGGATCTTTGAAGCAGTGAGGGAGATTTGTAAAAAAAAGGTTGGCAGCCCCACTCCCCTCTTCTGCATTTAAAAGGATGACTGATAGCAAATCCTTGTAAAAGTAGAATAGATTAGGTGGATCATTTGAGTGTCTCACTTAGATGTTCATACATGTTTTCGTAAGATAGTGAGCTCCGTTGCTTGCACTCAGTTGGAAGTAAATGTGCTCAGTAAGCTGTTTTGATGAAGAGAGAATATGTATCAAGATACACCATGTTTGTAATTCAAGATATTTGAATGTCAATTAAGATACTTTGGTCTTTCATCTCTCAAAATTTGGTAACACACTAGTAATATATCCTCTTCTGTATGGCAAATGTGAGCCCTGAAAAAGTATTAATAAAATACTATAAAAAGTTACTATAAATCTAAAATTTGCATCTTTCTAGATCCTATTACAGTGGGCCCTTGGTATCCTCAGGTTTGGTTCCAGTACCCCATCATGGATACCAATATCCATTAATGCGCTCATTAAATACAATGGCATAGTAAAATGATGTCCCTTGTATAAAATGGCAAATTCAGTGTATGCTCTTTGGAATTTATATATTGTAAAAATATTTTCAAGTCATGGATACTTGAATCTGTGGATTAAAAAATCCATATATAGGAAGGGCTAACTGTACATTCCACCCCACAACTGCATAAATATGCATTATACCTGAGACCTTAATACCACCTCTCACTGCATCTGAAGAAAGTGGGTTTATATCCAGTTCTTGCTAAAATAAAAACCAGTCAATCTTAAAAAGTGATACCACAACCCTTTCATTTTTATAAATTTAAATTTTTGGAGGGGGTTTGATTTTAGTTCCCAGAATCACCCAGCCCGATATCACCACTGCCTATGCTAATTTTAATTTATTTATTTTTATTTCCCACCTTTCTTCTTATGTAGAACCCAAGGTGGAGTAAATTATTCTGAGTTTTCATGCTAAAAAATTACTTTTTCCAAGTTCATCTCTTAGGATATAGGAATAGAACTAGAAACTCTCAATTTTCTGAGATTATCATATCCACATTTTTTTATCAATGAAAATGCAATTACTAGTTTGGTCCTAAAATGCAAAGATACACAAATGAGCACGAAAGTTAGAATCATACAAGACATTTTAATCTCTATTACCATGTATGGATGTGAGCGTTAGACAATTAAGAAAGAAGATGGGAAGAAAATCAATTCATTTGAGATGTGGTGCTGGAGAAGAGTGCTGAGGATACCATGGATGTCCAAAAAGACAAACAAATGGGTCCTAGAGCAGATCAAACCAGAAATCTCCCTGGAAGCCAAGATTATACAGTTGAGGCTGGTGTGCTTTGGACACATCATGAGAAGGCATAACACATGGGAAAAAACAATAATGCTAGGAAAGGTAGGGGGAAGCAGAAAGAGAGGAAGGCTGTGTGCTAGATGGATGGACTTTATTAGGGAGGTCACAGGAATGAGTTTGCAGGACCTAAGCGGAGCAGTGGAGGACAAGAGAGTCTTGGAAATGTCTCATTCACAGGGCTGCCATGGGTCGAGATCAGTTAACAACAAAATAAAAACAAAGCTGTGATTTATAATTTCTACTCCACAGGTGGCAGAAGACTTCTGTTTGACAATTGTAGGAAATCTGATCACTCCTGGTGCAAAACTGGGCTTGGCACTTCAACAGAATGAGGAAAAGCAAAACTGGAGTATTGATCCAGATGGCAGGATCTACAGCAAGATGAAACCACACTTAGTATTAGATATTAAAGGTGAGAACTTTGTAGTAGTAAGTTATTAGTATTTGTGGAGTGATGTTTCCTGAAAGTGAACTTCCTACATTGCTGTACTTACTCAGTCTGCATAGGCATTAGCAAATCACAGAGTAGTATACCTGTGTTCTTGATGAGAAGTTACTATCTTCTTCTGAACACTTGAGCAGTTTGAATTTTGTATTCATTGAAGATATGTCAACTTTTGTAGAGGCAGATACTGAAAATACAAATCATTGTGAAAAGTAATTGTTTTTCAAAGAAATTTAATAAGTTTAATTTATTACTTGTATCAAGCCAGTTCAATACATTATTCCCCAGTTAATAAATATTTACTGAATAATATGTGGACTTACTAGGATATTAGACTCTTTAATAATATCAGCTTGGCCCATGGAACTCAAAGCAAAATGAGAAGTATTAGTGAGTTTGAATGAGCTAGTATATCATAAAGGATATGCTGCCCTCTTGAGGATACAGTGAACTACTACAGTAACAATATGAACAATGTTCTATCTACACTGAACATCACATACTCCCAGATAAGTGTCTACAGCATTGCAGCCTTACTGATACCTACCACAGAAATAATTGCATTGAGTCCCCCAACTCCCAAAATGAAGTATCCTATAATATTATTACTAGATTTGTGAAAGCCTATCAGAGAAAACCTAAACCGCAAACTGGATCTATTCCCAGCCCTAGTTACTAACGAACTGAGGAATTTCAAAGTCTCAAAGGGGAATATGATGCATACCCTAAAATAGTATTTGTATAATTCAGTAGTTCCAGGGTGCCTGCACCCCTGAAGGGCGAGAGATGGAATTTCAGGGGGTGCTTCAAAGAATGGTTTATGTCCTTAAGTGATGAATCATTCATCATCATGCAGCCAGCTCACCATGTGCCTCGAGAAGTGGTAGTAGGTGGTGATGTTGTATAGATATTAGTTTCATTGTTTATTTAATCAAAAGGATTTACAATAGTTTACATTTTTTTCTGAAGAAAGTAGAATCTAATTGCTTAATTTGGATTGGCATTTTGGGCACTGAGTTAAAAACTTATTTTTTAAAGTTCTGTTTGTCCATTTGCAGTATTGTATGTAGTTCAATTTGTGGTTTAAAAATTAGAAATGAGACCCCTTCATCTTCAAATGTGATACAAGTTTTGTAGGGGGTGCAATCATTAACCAAATATTTCCTAAGGGTTTGGGGCATAGAAAAGGTTGAGAACCACTAGTATAATTAATGATAAGAGTCAGGAGTGCATCATTCCTGCATCATCTCCTATGAAACATTGATTCTGCAGTGCTTGGGAGAGCTTTTATTTCCGCACATTGTCATTGGCCTCTTTGTGTATATTTTGAAGTACTGTATCACAAATCCATAGGCAACAAATGCAGGTTTCAAAAGCAGAGGCTAAAATTGATAGGATCAAGAGCACCGCCGTCTGTGAAGGAATCAAATATAGGAATGGAAAAGAGGCAGCACTTGAAATGTTAAACATATCCCAATGATGGATTGTAACAATCTGTCTTTGGGTTCCAAGTTCTATGCTGACATTGTTATTTTTTAAAAAAATATATTTTAGGAGGAAAACACTATGATCAAAACCATCTCATCGTCAGTTCAGCCAGTGAAGACAAACCAACGCAGTACTGGGAACCACTGATCATCTAAAAAGAGAGTTATAATTCAGAATTACAAGACTGAGAGCAACATCCATTCAGAACGGTGCACGAAGAGTGGCAAAGAATATGGTGTTAGTGCAGTGCTCCTTTAGTGTGACTTTGAGAGACAGCAATAGAGTTTAACACACCTGCACAGGAATGAGGCCCTCAGTATGCCTTCACTCTCACATGACTCCCAACTGCACAAGACAGGGAAGCAAAGCTACATTTGCCAGTCCTGATCCATTTGTCATACACCTTTCACCTACTCACATCACACATGTAACTACTATACATGTTTGTGGTTTCAAACTCCCCATACAATTTGCAGCTCTTAAATTTGATGTAAAGCCAGGATGCTTCTAACAGGATCCCACTTCTATTTTTCATACTCAGAGCATATGGAGGGAGTGATAGTTCATGCACAAAGCCTGGCTCTCCTCCCTCATGGAAGTTGAACCGTTTGAAGGTGAATAGTTCTGTCAGTCTTCTATTTATGTGTGTATATTATGGTGACTAGGCCTCCCTCTAAAGTTCTCTTCATTCCTCAGTACAAAGTTTAAAATACATCACCATTAATTTACATCTATGATAAATTACTAATTCAGAATACATGTTAGTGTTCAGTTTTAAATTATTTCCAAACAACAGTTTTAATATCCTTCTGCTCTAAACTCCATGTTGAAACTATTTACTCTTTTTGCACTGGTACATTTTTTTTTACTGAAAAACTCACCTCAGGTATTCTATTTGTATGCAAACTAACAAACTGTTTACTCATAAAATTATCCAGAATATACCACGTGATTATAAAAAGGGAAAGTACTGCATTGTGACTAAATGTAATAGTAGGGTAAGTAAATGTATTAAAGCCTATGATATTTTGTCATCAAAATCAAACAATAAACATGTAAGCAAACAAAAGTTGCTACCAACTGAAAGTTCAGATGTTAAGCAGAACGTATTACATATCTGCTCAGCTGCCTCCCCTTATACGGCTTACAAGCATTGTCTTTTAAATGCCAAATGTTTTCATTTTCATTGTTCATGTTTTTAAATTTAAATGCTGTATTTTAAAACTGGCTTAAATAGGGAACTGTAGTGCTCTACTTGAGAGGTTGGATCCACTGGTTGCTTCTCAACTTTCTTTGCTCAGAACTGTAGTCTCAGATGAAACTTGCTATCTGCATTTGCACATAAATTGTACACTTCTGCTTTTGTCCTGAATTAACTCAGTATTAGGTTATTCTGTAGCATCTGCATACATCAATTTCATTAAGGTTCAATTTTTCCTTGGCTTTATATCCTTCTATACTTACATTCATGGTGCAGCTCTATTCCATGAACATACATCATCGCTGTATTTGGAAGGCCTGTGATCCTCCCAAGGGTTTTATGCTACAATAATATAACTATTGTTGCTGGCATGTAAAGCCAAATTTAACACCCAAGTACTTCCTATGAACTGCAAGCTGGGAAAAGCCAATAGTCTCAGCTGTCACAAGCTATAAACTGGATGTGTGATTGTAGCTTTTGAAATCTACAGGGTCTAAAGCAAAATGTAAGATTCTAGTAAAAACAAACATACAAAAAATCCTCCACGCTACACTCAGTAGTGGAGAAGGTAACCAAGTAAATCACTGACACTAAACATGTGCTATTTGACCATCTCAGCTAAACTACAGCCTTTTCTGAGAAAAGGCTAGAAATATAAGGTATTAGGATAGCTTCTGCAGTATTTCTGTTGCATTTTTTTCAGTGTGAAATCACTCTGTTAACTACTCTTACCTTGTTTTAATTTTCTAGTTAAGCACATATTGATAGTTATTACTTGCAGTCTTAGAGCGCTCAGTCTGGTGTCATGGAAATGTTAGGCTTTTCTGTTTTCCTGTTTTGCCATTGTTTATTAGGAAATTAGTACCCTCCACATAAATGTTTGTCTACCCTTTACAACTTCAGTCTGCTGTACAAATTATTGCAGTAGTCAATGTTTCACTACAGTGTCTTTTTCTGGTTCTTTTAAAGAAAATGCTGTTTATTCCTTTGAAAACATTTTTGGTTTTAAGGTGTAGTGCCCAAGCAGTTGTATAAACATGTATTTTACAAATAAATATTACTTGGATGAACTTTGTTTTGTGTTTTATATTTAAGGCTTGGGTTTCTTGTATAATGTCCAGGCGGTAAGAGAGAAATCAGGAAGAGCAAGCTGGTGATCCTATGACACATACCAACCATTGTCACTAGAGGAAATATGAGTTTCATTTGATGCATGCATGTGGCACAAAATGAAGCACAGATCAATCATGACTGCAGGACTGCCAAACTGCACATTGTGAGGCCATTTAGCCATCAAGGAGCACGTAATGTAGGCACATTTTTGCATGTCTAACATACGGATGTGTAATCTTGTAACGAAATTGCTACCAATAAATGAAACGAAGTAAATCTACATTTTCCCCAAAATGTTTCCATGGATACACCACCTCCTAGTGATGGTGCCACTGATAAGTTTAGAAATAAGGTATTACTATTTTTAAAAATGTGCCAAAATGTTCAACCACACAGAGCTATAGTCCAACACAGCTACTCCCAAGTTCTCATAAAGAATGCAAAAGGAATATTTAAAAGCTCCCTTGTGTCAAATTTGTATAAAAACCCAACAAGATATGGTAAGGGAATATGGGCTGTACGTTTTTAATTCTTCCCCCCACCCAAACAATAGCCCAATTCAGACAAAGAAAATGGCCAGTGGGGAAATAGTCATGCCATATTACCATATCTCTCCCCAATGTAATCCATCCCAGCATAGCTGTCTGCAAAGGAGAGGCCTGCACATGCATATCCATGGGACTTCTGAAAACTGATGTGCTCTCTGTGTGGATACCAGGGCATGGAGTGATATCCTGATCCCAAAAGGAATGGGACTGTGAGCTCAAACTGCTCCTCAACATTCATTAGGGCTAGAGTTGAAAAAGATTTTGACAAAACAATCCTTTCCCCCTTTGGATGACTCTCAAAACTAATATAAAAACCTTTCCGTATAACATTTGCATGTTGCTGAGGTAACAGACATTTATATTCTGAATACCTTTAGTACACCAAGAGTCCAAGGAACTAAGAAGTTACTTCAACTGTCAAATAAGACTAAAGAATCTTCACAGAAATCAGAATATAAATGTAATTATTTTTTATTAGTCAAACTGATCACTGTTTTTCCACGTGCATGCCCTTCTTCCATCTTCCAGAAGGCCTTGGGAACATCAGCAAATGAGAAAACTTGATCAATAACTGGATGTATCTACAGAGAAGAAAAATACATACTGTTATTATAGTGGATTTTATCTACAACAGTAGAGATTTATGCAGCTGATAAATTTTCCGAATGCTTTCAGAGGGTCTACAATTAGTAGCACATACAGTGCGCCCTTTGTTTATGTGGGGGATCCATTCCGGACTGCCCCATGTAAAACAACGCCTATGCTTGAGACCCATTTAAATGAATGGGGCTCGCGCATGCGGTGGTGTGATGGCGCGGCGGCACATGCGCACCACGGGTGCATGCACCATTCGTCCCTCTGGGACTCACTGTCCCTTCCTCCCCGCGTGGCTTTCAGCATATGCTGAAAGCCGTGTAAAGCACGCCCACGTATGACGCGGGCACACTGTATTATTACTATTAATATTTATTTATAAAGCACTGTAGATTTACAGAGGGCTGTAAATATAATCAATTAAAATAAAATAAAAGACCTGCTGGTGGTGTACAATCTACAAAGGACAATAGAGATGAATACATATATTAAATTGCAAGCAATTAAAGGTTTAAAACAGCATAGGCTAACAATCATGTAGGGCCTGGGAACGCTTCCCTAAACAGGATTGTTTGCAACTCAGCTTTGAAATTGGTTAAAAAGGTAACGGACAGTGCTTGTGCGGGAAGGAGGTTCCACAAGTAGGGGGCAACGAGTGAAAAGGTGCGAATCCGAGCCAAAGAAGTGGAAATCCTTGGCTGGTTCCCTTCCTGCTTCATATACTGTATACTGTGACATAACTGAAAAACCAACATTGCGCATACTCTCAATGGTACCTGCAACAATCTAAGCAGTGTTTCCATCAAAGGCTGCGTTTACAGATCAATATTTTTCTAACATTATTGGGCCAAGGGTCACCCAATAAGCACTAGGGAGCTGAGTCTGGGTTTAATGCCATCTCCCTGTCTCCTCCTGCATACTGGATCACAAAGGTTACCCTTGTGTAAATTTTAATACTTACTTGAAAATTACAACTCTTTTAATAAATTTCTATCAATCACTATAGTGAGGAGAAGCTTCCTAAATGCTACCCAAGACTACTGTTTGAAAGGCTTCACACTCAGTCCAGCAGGGACCCCTTCCCATTTGACTCCTCCTCCAGAATGTATAGGATTAAGTGCAGCAATGTTGTAGTTTTCAGAGGTAGAACTCTTAAGAAGCAAAATTAGCATACCAAGCGAAATAAGACAGAACACATGAACTCATAACATTACTTCTGGCTCATGCTAAGGCTACAAAACTCAAGCCTGAGAGGCTCACAAGTGTAATTCTTAAGTTTTGTTATAACACAGGAGAGGGGCAGTTGTCCCCAATTTTGCATTGAATCAAGCAGAAACTCCAGCTACAGGTGTTGCTCAAACCTGAGCTTCGGGGCTTTCAAGTTGCTGCAGAGTTGGACTGCATCCAGAATAGAATTTTTAGAAGTGTCCTGGGAACTCCAAGATACACCTCAGTACAGTACTTGTGGTAGGAAACAGGATCACAATCCTGGCTCATGAAAAGCTGTCTGTTTCTTAAACTTCTGGTTAAGACAATGGACTGCCAGAAAAATGACTAGCAAAATTAAATCTTTGGGAACATCTGTCTCTCTGCATCTCAAAATAAAAATCTTGGTGTCAAAATATGTTTTCATACGTTTTGTTTTCAGAAACATATTTTATCCAGAAAAATAATTTATACACAAAGAAAGAATTTAAGTTACTTATATTAGAAATGGTGTTTGAAATTTTATATTATATATTATATTTTAATTTTTTCAACTTTATTATTTGACATATTTATGACCTCTTTATATTTAATAATAATAATATTTATTTATACCCCGCTCTTCAGCCAAGGCTATCAGAGCGGCTTACAATTTGTTAATTAGACATTTCCCTGCCCTCAGGCTTACAATCTAAAAAAGACAAGACACAAAAGGAGAAGAGAATGGCAGTGAGGAAAGGGAAAAGTCCAGCAGATCTGCTCTCCCTCAGAGGCCTGTTGGACCTGGCTTGCCTTTCTCTCCTTCAAGATGGTGGATAGAAGGAGGGTTCTTTTCAGGCAAGGTCTGTTGTAGCTGCCTTGCCTTTCTCTCCCTTTGTTTTATATTGTGATGACTGATAAATTAACAATTTGTAAGCTGCTCTGATAGCCTTTTGGCTGAAGAGCGGTAAATAAATAAATAAATTATTATAACGGGAGCTTTAAAAAAACCCACTTAACTGCCACAAGGGAGAGGGGTCAAGAGATCACCCAGTTCATGGGTCAGTGGGGCCCCACACATGGTTTATAATACAAACAAACAAGCTTCATTTATATACCGCTTCATACCACCTAAGCAGTGTATAAGCGGTTTACAACTGTAAACTAATTTGCCCCCAATAATCTGGGTACTCATTTTAGCAACCTCGGAAGGATGCAAGCCTGAGTCAAGCGTGAGCCCTTTTGCTGGTCTTGAACTCGCAACCTTGTAGTTTTGAGTGAGTGGCTGCAGTACAGGCATTTAACTACTGCACGCGCGTGCACACACACACCCCGTAAAATAGCTTACAAAAACATCCTCAGGCACTGAATGTGAAGAGAAAGGGACTGCAGCAGCTCCCTCCAGCTGAAAATGGCTGAGATCCTCCATCACCAATCACAGCAAAAGAACTATGCTATAACTCCCCTCTTATCACCCCCAGGGCTCACTATTTTGCTGTAGTATCCACCACCTTCACCACCACCACCCCAAAAAGACATTCAGTGGCTGATGGGAAGCAAGGGGATTGGAGAATGGCCAACTATTTCTCCATAGCCAGATGCAGAATGGTGACCATCCACTCTGCAGTTGCCTGCTGGGACATAGCCAGATTCATCACTCACTCTCCATCAACTAGTAAAATTGCCATGGGGGATGAGCTGTCACAACAAAGTGGTGCGTCCCGGGGGGAGGTGTTTTGGTCACTGTGAAAGAAGGAAGAGAATACTAGCATCCATAAAGGGCCAGAAAAAAAGGGGGATATATATATATATATATATATATATATATATATGTATACACGAGATTTCATAGAATCAATAGAATCACAGAGTTACAAAAGACCTCAAGGGCCATCCAGTCCAACACCCTGCCATGAAGGAAATCACAATCAAAGCATTCCCAGCAGATGGCCATCCAGCCTCTGTTTAAAAACTTCTAAAGAAAGAGACTCCACCACACTCTAAGGCAACATAGCCCACTGTTGAATAGCTCTTACCAACAGGATATTCCACCTAATGTTAAGGTGGAATCTCTTTTCCTGTAGTTTTCCACTGCTCTGGATCCTAATCTCTAGAGCAGGAGAAAACTAGCTTGCTCCATTTTTAATATGGCATCCTTCCAAAATTTAAACATATAACTTCTTAACCTTCTCTTCTCCAAGCTAAACATACCCAGCTCCCTAAGTATGTACTCATAGGGCACAGTTTCCAGACCCTTCACCATTTTGATCACCCTCCTCTGGACACATTCCAGCTTCTCAACATCCTGTTTGAATTGTGGTGCCCAGAACTAAGCATGAGGCCTAAGCCCAACTAAAGCAGAATAGTGTGGCACTATTACTTCCCTCAATTTAGACCAGTGGTCCCCAAACTGTGCCCTTTAAGGGATTTTGGACTTCAGCTCCCAGAATCTCAGATTACCGGTCAACATGGTTGAAGCTTCTGGGAGCTGAAGTCCAAAATCTCTTAAAAGGCACAGTTTGGAGACCACTGATCTAGACACTATACTTCTATTGATGCAGCCTAGAATTGCATTGGCTTTTTTAGCTGCTTCATCACACCTGCCTATGTCATTAGCAGGATGTCAGCCACTGTGTGCAATGATCCATCTCTTTCAAGTCTTAGGTCTGATACAGATGGGCAAAAAGCACCATCCTGAGGCCAATTTAAAGGCTTGGGAGAGCAAAGCGTCTCCACGGTCCCGAGCCCTACCAAGCTCTCCTGGCATTATTTTGGTTTCAGACAGCATGCACACCGATGACGTGCATTGTGCGCCACATCCAAACGGTGCAGCACACAATGGACATCACCACGCCGCTCCAGGGTATCAATGGCGCCTTGGAAGCGGCAGGAAAAAAAGCCGTGTTTCACAGCTCCTTTTTCTGAGCGCATCGTTGGCGCAATGTGTGGTCACCACGGCAACAATGTGGGGGATAAAAGGGTGGCTTCTGTCTGCCCCTTTCCCCCCATCTGTCCAGCTCCATACTTTCCAAGGGTCCTTACACACTTGTGCACCAGTCAAGATCCCATCTTGCACAAAAGAACTCTATGCACATACATCATGAGGCACTTAAGGCTCCATCACAATCTCCAGTGCACAGCTGTTGAGGAGACATAATCAGAGCCAAGAGGTTTGTCCCTGGCATTTCTTTTTATTGTGTGATTTGGTCCTCACCATTTATACACAACAATCCCACTCAAGCTTCAGAGCTTCAGATAAACAATATCTCTAACATCCAAACTGTCCCTAAGTCTTCAGTCTCCAATCAAAAGTACTCTATACATTAACTTAATATTTCATGTACTCTCTGCAGAGGAGTCAGGACATTCACTCTTTAGAAATAATAAGCATGTAAAATGCTAAACTGTAAATACTGGCCAAGAAGAAAAACCTACATCTTTGCTTGATGAAGACCACACTGCCATACCACACACATAGTGGTGTGTGCATATGTAAAAATACATTTAAAAAATAAATTATGGTTCCTAGGATAAATCCATTGGGGGCAAACATTCACTATTCTGTGAAACTTACAGCACCAATTTAACTTGAGATCATTTTAAGAACCAAATTTTAGGAGGCCACTGTAAAATACAGGTACTCCGACCCAGCTATACTGTTCCAGGTCCAATGGCATCACTGGCCCTCAGCAACCAAGGGAAGTGACATGAATGGTAAAACTGATGATCACAGCTATCTGGCACATTAAACACTTTATCTGGCCAGCTGATCCCGATTCATTGTCTCAATAAACCTGAAAAGGGCTGACCGTGTACCCAGTACAATATGCCATTCAGTGTTTACTGCAAACAACCTGACAAAGACAAATATTTCTTCCTGTGCTCACAGCCGGTCAAGTCAGCAAATGGTGACATGACAGTGAGTGGAGATTAAACCAAACAATGAAAACACTTATCTGTTTACAACTACACATCAGCCCCCTGGCCAAAGAACAGTTGTTTGTTCAGAGGAGAGAGATTAAAATGATGACTTCTGTGCAGAGAAAGGATTACATACACCAATACAGAACTGCTAGTCTGAAAGAAAAAAAGCATATTGAGCCAGGGTTCCAGCCAGACATATCTTTCAGTTGTCTACTCTTGGTAATGGTGACCTATGAACCAACATCCAATATACTAATAGCAAATTCAGTTCTCTAGTGTGGATTCTTTTGTAGCCAAAACATCCTCATCCATACACAAGGAGCAGGCAACACTTTGGGTTGTCAGTAGTACCCCCCCCGCCCCCCCAAAAACTTTCTTTTTGAAAAAGAATCCTAAGAAGAGAGATGAAAAAGAGTTCCTTGAAGACTGAGCATATTCTCCAGTGACAGCATACTTATAGATTGACTTCTGGGGAGATGTGGAGAGAACTAGAAACCAGATGGTAAATAAAAAGTAACCTGGAAAAGGGCAAAGCTAGCAGGAATCATGAACAAAAAGCACGGCATACTATAAAATTTTCTTCTGAATCTCACTTATACAGTGGGCCCCTGCATCTGCTGGATTTTGGTTCCAGGACCTTCCATGGCTCCTCCCTCCATAACTGTCATCCTCCGGCCTGTGAAGGAGAGAATAGGCTGGCCCAGCTCCATCAGGGCTAGCATGAAGAAAGAGGCTCCTCCCTCCTTAACTGTCATCTTTCGGCCTATGAGGGGGAGAATAGGCTGGCCCAGCTCCATCAGGGCTAGCCTGAAGAAGAAGAGCCCTCCCTCCAGTCCATCTGCCTTGGTCCAGGCCTCCGAGGGAGAGAAGAATGCTGGACCTGATCCCCTTCCCCCCCCCTCACCATTCCCTTCTCCTTTTGTGTCATGTCTTTTTAGATTGTAAGCCTGAGGGTAGGGAACCATCTATTATCCCCTCTGTTGTAAGCCGCCCGGATTCCCATTGATTGGGCGCCATATAAATAAATCCTATTATTATTATTATTATTATTATTATTATTATTATTATTATTATTATTATTATTAT